>NC_083716.1:172520822-172823852 GCF_028564815.1 Eubalaena glacialis | reverse complement strand
TAGTGTGCTTTTTATTCATATTTCCTTAGTTTGAATTTGAACAGTCCAAGTGTTTCAGGTTGGCAGCTCTTTCCATGTATTTTAAAAGTAAAAATAAATGATGGTTTCATAGTAAGAAAGCTATGTGAATATTCCTGAAAATTTCTTGAACTTCAAGGGTAGACAACTAGTCAACTAGTAGATGCTTACATCAGTAAATTCTTAAAGTTACTTTTTAAAGATATCTTTATTACTAGTGTCCCGTGGTTACTGTTCAAAAAATTCAAGCAATTCTTTTTTACTTCATAAATGTTTGTAAAAAGTTACCATATTTCATCTAAGAAATAGTCATTGAGTTACACTGACCAGGCACTAAAATAACTATGAGTATGAAGTAGGTATGAAGTGGCATTAAAATAGACAAGGTCTCTGACCTCAAAAAATTCATAGAATAGTATTCTAATGATATCTTCTCATGTTTGAAGTTTAAGTAAACAAATTTTTGAATAACAAAATACCATTTCCCCCCAGAGTAACTGCTCTGGATAGAGTACAGTGTAACCTTTCAGACCACTTTTGTAGTATATAAACATTTATTTTTTCTAACAAAAATGGAATCCTCTGTAAAACACTATTAAATATATATCTGTCTCTTGAAGCTTTCCCTTTTATTACATACATATCTATGCTATTCTTTTAAGACTATGTAGTATTTGGAATTCCCTGGTGGTCCAGTGGTTAGGACTCTGAGCTCTCACTGCCAAGGGCCCTTGTTCAATCCCTGGTCAGGGAACTAAGATCCCACAGGTTGCGTGGCATGGCCAAAAAAACCAAAAAAAGACAACATAGTATTTGACTGTATGAATGAACCATAGCTTATTTGCTCATTACTGGTAGACATTTAACTGGATTCTAGTTTTTCACTCTATAAATGATGTTACAATTAACATCTTTTACTTGTAGACATTTAGAACCATCAGTATGTTTTTTAAATGCTTAAACCAAATTTTCTCTCTTTTACTTTACAAAGAATATGAGAACTGCAACTTTGGGAAGAATTACAAAAATAACCCCTCACACACAGAGAGACTTTTCAGACCAAGATTACATAACAAAAAGCCATTACCTGTCTGTTTGTTGGCTGTACTTGGAAAGTAGCCCCACATGAGTACTGAATAGGGTGCAGATAAGTAAGTGTTCCTTCCCTTGGTGGCAACTTTTCTGCTTAGCTATTTTATTTCAGGTGGATGGTGTCAACCACTCTACTCCATCCTGGGTTCACAAGACAGTCAAGAAAATTGATTAGTTTAGATGATCTATCTTTGTTTAGTAAAAGGCAAGAAATGAAGCACCAGGAAACCAAAGCCAACCTAAATTTGCCAACTTTATTTTCCTTTTCACTAACTTACTCTGTTGCTAGGCAGAATCTGTGGCCTTTTGTACTTCAGTTCTCTTCTTATGAAAAGAGGATAATGTTTGGTTATAAAGCTGAACTGGTCAAATTACAATCAAGAGATGAACCATTTTTCTTAAAATATTGTCCTATTTTATATGTAATATTTCAAAATATTATACCTACTTACTATTCAGTATCCAGATAAATTTCTTCTACATTTCTGTAAGTAATGTTGGAATTTCAAGCTATTTAGGAAATTTTGTTTTAGTGTTTTTTATTCACTTACAGTTTGTAAATAGGAAACTTTGCCATAGAATTTTGGAACTTAGGAGTTTATTCTCTAGTAAATAAACTCCTTTTCATTCTGCATTTGTTTTGGCAAAAGTCATAGGTTTGACTTTTTTAGCCCTTCAAATGAAGGCATTTTAAAAACCAAAGCTAGTTTTTCTTATAAATGAGGGGTACCTGGAAGAGTAACTTCAAGTTAATATATATCATCAATATGAAAATTATAGAATTCATTGCTTTGTGGAATTTGCTTTATTTTTCTACATTCTCCAAGGTACTTTGGGGGAGCCAGAATTAATCTAGCTAAAAATGCGCTTTAACAGCTTGGCCTGCAGTCCGCTTGTGCTCTTGTCCTTTGAGTTGATTTGGTAGTTTTGTAAAGACTAAGGTGTGTTACTGGATTATTTAACTTGTTTGCTGTGGAAATAACTCATTTTTAATTTCATGGTAGAATGAACATTTATTCCTGATTATTTGAAATTTATTGAATAATAAATACTAAATGTTAGCATTTACAATTAAGTAGAAGTTAAAATGTGGTAATTGTTGAAAACTGAAAATTAGACAGCTGTCCCATTTTAAATTGATGGGTGCAAAGTGTGTTTCTTTCTCTTAGGTTACAGTTCCATCAAATACAGTATCTGTGAATGGAAGGTCAAGATTCAGCCACTCCATGTCCCTTGATGCCTAGGATGGCCATTAAATGTTGGCCTGCCATGCCGCACTTCACTGCTCTATTGCACAGAACGACTTCATACTGATGGAGAATGTTAGCAAATGTATGTTCAGATGTACACTAATATATTATCTATTAAAGCATAAGAACTTGTGCTGTGGCTTTTAATGCCAAAAGAAGAATTACCAGAATTTATAATTTATAATAATATGTTTGGCCTTTTTTGCCTTAAGAACTGAATATGCTGCTTTAGAACTTTAAGACAAGGTGTTAATGACTTTCATTTTTCTCAAATGAGAAATAGTCACCTCTTGTTGATTTCACTTATTGACACATTCTCTACAATCATGACTTAGACAAAGGGATAAATTAAGATTCATAGACTTATATTTGTATGACACATAAATAACTAGGCAAACATAAATCTGACATTTGCTGCCTCAATGTTACAGTTTAGTTGGAAATGTTTATGTTATATTAAAGCCTATTTGTGATGAAAGTATAATCTAGAAAACTAATGATATCAAATAAGTATATTCAGTTTAACTGTTAATTTCAATGATGAATCACTTAGTGTGCAAGTCTTGTGTATTCTTTATGTAATTACAAAATCAGTGTCAAGTTTATGGGACCGCTCATGGTATTTTAATAGTTTATTAACATGGACACTTAGTTTTTTAATCTTTAGAACTTAAATTGCACAGGAGAATTTTAAATAGTTTCTGTATATAATTATAACATTATTGTCACACAGATACTACACATTTTATGTGCCAGAAGCCTTCAAAATCTTCCTGTGAAGATGTTGATATATTGTGACAATTATTTCAAATTCGATATGTAGAGAGGAACAGGGGTTAGTTTATGTCCATATTGGAAAACTTTAAAGACTACTTGGAGGTTTCAGAAATCCTGGTTTTAATTAAAGTGATAGTCATTATGTAGTTCAGATGCTAATATTCTAAATAGTAATATATATTTACATTAAAGCTAAAGTTGTTAAGCAAAACAATGCCTAATTTGTTGGCTTGTAACTGTTTTGGGGTCTAGAGCTTGTTGATGTTCTATTCCTACTTTAAAAATTTAACTGCTCACTTCTTATTCTAAAAGCTTTGTCAAACAAACTGATGTTATGTTGGTTTTTACTAAAGCTACTGGGATATCTGCCTCTTTGGAAAATGTGTTGCTTTTTCCCCTGTTTAATAAAAGCAAGTTATATATTTGGGATGCTTTTTAAAATGCAGTTTGTGTCAATCAGCATATTTGTGCACTTCACCTGATGAACACATCTCCATCAGCCAGTAAACAAATAAGTAATATAGTAAGACCGACCATTTATCAGGGCTCCCTGGTGTGTATGAGCCCATGCATTCTAACTCACTCCAAAATGCATAACATGTTTAGCAGAGTTCCTGACACATGGCAAGTACACATTAAGTTAAATATTGCTGCTATTTCCTTGAATCAGACTTGAAGAGACCCTCATGTATGGAAACCTAAGTTATGTCATTATAAACCAATAGGGAAAGGAGTGACTTTTTAAAAAACTGTGTTTGATTATCCACTTGGAAAACAATACATTTGGATTCCTAACTAACTCAAACCATAATCAAATATATTTGAGTTAAAGACAACTTTTAAGAGCAGTATTTTAAAACTTAGATGAATATATTCAACATTTTTCAGACCTCAGCAAAGGAAAATTACTGAAATAAGAAAACAGCACAGTCATAAAAGATATGATACATTTACAAATATTAAAATTTAAAACTTATATGTACATTAAGTGCTATAAAAATGAAAAGCCACAAGAAGTTTTTAATATATATAAGCGTTAATTTATAAAAATGTAAACATTTCTAAGACTCATGAAAAGACTACCGAATAGAAATATGCACACACTGAAAAAATAAAGGGTATTTCTTACAAGAGGAAATCTGAAAGGCTAACAAACATATGGAAAAAAATACTCTTCAGTAATAATCAAGGAAACACAAAAACACAAGGAAGTGTACCACATCACGCCCATCAAATTAGTAAAAATGTAAGTTTCAAAATAGCAAGTGTTGTCAGGGACAGTGAAGCAATGGGAACTCTTTTACTGTCGGTGGGAAAATACACTGGCACAACCGTCAAATTTGCAGTATCTAGTAAAATTAAAGATCTCTTATCATGTTACCTTAAAGAAGTACTTATGTGTGTGCTTAAGGAGACATAAAAATGTTCATGGCAGCCTTGTATATAAACAGCAGAAAGGAGTCCTAGCCAGCGCTAAACATTGATAGTATATTCATATAATAGACTTTTGTACAACCGTCAAAATGAACAAATTAGAGTTATGCATATCACATGGATACATCTCAGAAATAATAAGGAAGAAAACAATGTGCAACAATGTTTTATGATGCTTATATAAAATATAAAATATGCAAAGTGATACTATGTATTATGGCTGTAAATATAGAAAAAATAAAATAGACAGGTTTGCTGGTGGGAATCAAGAAATGAAGATCGGATTGGGGAGATTTATAGGAAGCATCAATTGTGTTTGTAGTACAAACTGGTTTGAAAGCAAGTTTTACTCCAGGTTTTAGCAAACTTGAAATAGTTTGTAGTTATTTTTTTTAAAGATCACACAGGACTTACAGGGATATATATATGAACCATTAGTACACATACAATCTGAAAAAGTTGCTTTGTCCACATTATTTTAGGAGAAAAGCATGTGCTACACTCTCTACCCAATTGGGAAAGGATAGGAAAACTAGTCATATCCTTAAGTGACAGCAAAATGAAGATACAGGAATGATTTAAAACCAACTTTCAATTTTCATATTTAATTTTTGGCCTCTAGGCATTTTGCTTTTCCTCTTTTTCCCCATCAGGTTATTTCTTTATAATACCTATTTTTAAATTATCCAGATTCTATGTAAATTATAGGGTTTGAAATTACCCTCTTTTCTGTCTCCAGCATCCCAATCCCCTTTTCAGAGATAACCAATGTTAATGTTTCGATATTAATCCCTATATAGATGTATTTATATCCAATACATATTTATAGGTTTGTTTTCGGCTCTTGTATTTTTGCAGAGTTGTTGTTGTTATTGTTGTTTTTAAGATTAAAAAAAGTCACACTCTAATACTATTTAGCAACTTGCCTTTGCACCAGCAATGTTCCTTCTTGCACATAAAGATCAACCTTATCATGTTTCAGTTTGTTGTTCTCCTATTACTAATTTCATTCTTGTGGTACACAGTTATGCCTAGAGTCAAGATACTTGGGTACAAATCATAGGTCTGCCACTTACAAGTCATGGGATCTTGGGCAAATTTGAAAAATTGAATTAACATACTTATCTCATGGTGATGGTTGTGAGGATTAAATGAATTTTAAAAGTGGCACAATTCATTTTACAAAGCTACCTATTTTTAATACTACTATTAGCGAACAGGTATTATTTATCTAATATACTTCCCATCCTTCTGAAGAGTGACCTTCCCTCCCATTTTAAGACCAGATTTTGTGAAAATGACTATACTACCCAAAGCAATCTACAGATTCAATGCAATCCCTATCAAACTACCACTGGCATTTTTCACAGAACTTGGTCTGAGATAACAGAATCCACACTCTGCTACTTGACCCAAGTCCTTGAATGAGACCAGTCATTTTCCTGAGACCTAATGTTGCTTGTACTTGAAACTTAAAGAATCCCAATTGATACAATTATTTGTCTAGTGCCAGTTCATTTCCTACCCACTACCAGTAGAGACAAAAACACAAAAGAGCTAAGAATCAAACTCACTAGTTTTTACTATCCATTGACTTTGATAATTGACTTGAAAGAAAAGGGAACTTGCAATTGGGGGTCACAGTGAAGAGTTCCATGGATAGAATGTTTTTCTTAGATTATTTTTCATGTAAAAAAAGCTAATTTATTTGGTGTTTTAGAGTTTACACAGAACTTTTGTATTATTTGATCCACATGTGGAACAAAAAAGTACACGAAGAAACTGCTACTTTACAAAGGTCACACAACCAGACAAGAGGCAGAATCCCACATCTGATTTCTAGTTTGCTCTTTCGCCTGGCCAAACTTTGCAAATGATGGAGAAAATGGTGCTAGATTTCAAGGGACACTTAAATAGTAACCTACTTGTTCTGGATCTTCAGTTTGTCTTGCTTTTCTCTTAAATGTTACCACTTTCCTGCAAGTTTTCATCCTTAACACCTCAGACTCTTCATATGGGTAGATATATTTTGTTTATGGCAAGAAAAAATGCCACCATGTGCTCTCTCAAAAGAACTTTTCTGACAGGTACATCAAGAGAAATTGTGAAACATGCTGGTAATCTGTATAGAACTGTTGGCATTCTGCGTCACAAACTGGAGAAATTCATTTGGAAGTCTTGCAAATTACTCATCTTGAAGAAAAAGTGCTACAATTCCAACCTTATAGTTTCCAAACCAAGAAGTTTCTTTACCTACCAACTTATTATGTTCCTACTCACGCCTTGTGGTGGACGATAGTGATGGCCCCGATTCTTTACCTCACCTGCATCCACACTTTCTGCCACATGACTTTGCATTTCCTCTCCCTAAAGAGACAGAACCCATTTCCCCACCCACAGGAACAGGTTTTGTGACTAACAGAATGAGATGAAATGACACAGTGCCAATTCTGAGACTAAATCTCAAACAAAGTTTGCATGTTTTTGCTTGCTCTCCCCGTGCCTGCAATGCTGCTGTGAGAAAGACATCTCTGGGATGGCTGAATGGTCCTTAAAAAAGGATGAGAGATGCATGGAGCAGGGCTCCCAACTGAGGTCAGCGTAGAGCATTTAACAGTCAGACCCCTAGACATGAGCAAGTTCAGTCAAGATCAGCAGGGCCAAATAGCCACCCGAAGCTGACCCTGGTGTAAGAGCAATCAATGCTTACCCACTAGCAATGCCCCTGAGGTTTCATGGTTGATTGTTATACAGCATAAATATGGCAATAGATGCAATGCACCCTCTTAAACTCATATACATATGACTCTAACCCAAATTATAAATTCATTCAATTGGTTCAGGTTCCACATACCCTATTTCCCCCATAGTTCCACAGACTATTTACTAAATCCAACACAAATACACCTCAGATTCTCTGTCTAACTCCCAGTTATCTCAAAAAAAAAATCTAACGTAATAATTCCTTTATTATTTGTGGTGCAGAAATATCTTCTTTCCCTTTCTCCTCTCTCGTTTTATGTTCAGAACTGGGAACACAAGAGCCCAAATATCAAAGAGATCCACAGCCCCCTTAAAAGCTCTTTGGACTTGTCTATTTCGTAGAGTTGCCATATAAAATACAGATTTCCCAGCTAAATTTGAATTTCAAAGATAAACAATGAATTACTTTTTAGTGTAGGTATGTCCCATGGAATATTTGGGATATATATATATATGTACGTATGTATACACTAAAAAAATTAATCATTGATCTGAAATTTAAATTTAACTGGACATCCTATATTTTTCTTTGCCAAATCTGGCAATCCTACTGTTTCAGGAAAATCTGGAAGGAGGAAATGAAGCAAGAAGAAGCATCCAACATGTGGGAAAAAAAGAGGAGAGAGCAGGCCCAGGTACATCAAGAAACCGGAAAGTGGCATTATAGAAAAGAGTGGAACCTTTGTTCTCTTTGATAGTTCACCATCAGAGAAAACCTCATGTAATGAATAGGAAAAGGTTCATTGAAGAGTTCACAGTGAAGAAACCCTGTGGATGACTTCCGTTGGTGGGTTTTAGATACCTTGAAGTCATCAAGAAATAATATACTCAAGGAATTCTGCTAGAGATTGGCCAAGATGGCAGAGTAGAAAGACACTAAGCTCACCTCTTCTCACAAGCACACCAAAATCATAACTATTTGCAGAATAACCATCAATTAAAAAAAACCAGAACCTACCAGGAAAGACCTTATATAATTAAAGACACAAAGAAGGCAAGACAGGTACGAGGAGCAGACTCACAATACAATAGAGTCCCATACCCCTGGGTGGGTGACCCACAGGCTGGAGAATAATTATATTGCAGAGATTCTCCCACAGAAATGAGAGTTCTGAGCCCTACACCAGGCTCCCCAGCCTGGGTATCCTGCACTGGGAAGACAAGCCCCCATTGCATTTGCCTTTGAAGGCTAGCAGGGCTTAATTTCGGAAGCCCCAGAGGACTGGGGGAAAGAGAGACTTCATTTTTAAAGGGTGCTGACAAAATCTCACGTGCACTGGGACCCAGCGCAAAAGCAGTAATTCAATAGGCGCCTGGGCCAGACCTACCTGCTGGTCTTGGAGAGTGTCCTGGAGAGGTGGGGGTGGCTATGGATCACCCTGGGGACATAGACAGGAGCCATATTTGGGAGTTTGGACACTGCTGCTAGGGACCATCTTGGGACCATCTTGGGACCCTCCCTCTAGTTCATTGGCACCAAGACCTGACCCCACCCAACATCCTATAGGCTGGGACACCTCAGGCCAAACAACTAACTGGGCGGGGCCACAACACTGCCCATCAGCAGACAGGCTGCCTAAAGGCTTTTTGAGCCCAAGCCACCTCTAGACATCCCTCTAGACATGGCCCTGCCCACCAGAGGACCAAAAACCAATTCCACCCAGCAGTGGGCAGGCACTGGCCCTGCCCTCCAAGAAGCATGCACTAGCCTCTAGACCAGCCTCACCAACCAGGGGGCAGACACCAGACATAAGAAAACCGTAATCCTGTGGCCTGCAGACCCAGCCAGCCTATAGCAGGCCAGTCCCTACCCAGGGACCAGCTGGGTCCCAGCACTGCCCACTAGCAGGCCAATATAAGCTTCAGGACACCCCAGACCCCATACCAAACTGTGTCAGGAACTGGTTCCTCTGTTCCTCCACCAATGATCTAACACCAGCTCTGGGATCCCTGGACCCTGCAGCCAGATTCTAGGACCTGGCTCTGCCAGCCAGTAGTCCAGCACTAACCCCATGATCTGGCTTCACCCTACAGTGGGCAGGCAACAGCCCTGGAGTCTTCTGAACCCTGACTCCCCCCACCAGCGAGTCAGCACTAGCCTGGGGTCCCCTAGGGTTCTGCAGCAAACTGTCTCATGACTCGGCCCCACTAACTAGCAGCCAGCAGCATCTGCACAGGGCAGGAACTGGCAACCAACTGGGCTACAGGCCAACCAAGCCTACCAGACCACCCACATAATCAGCCCACCACAAAAGAAGGAACCACGCAGCCCTCTTAGGGGGAACCCCTAGAGCATATAGCTTGGGTGATGAGAGGGGAGTGTGCTGCTGGGACACACAGGATGTCTCCTACAGAGGGCCACTTCTCCAATGTCGAGAAATGTAATAACCTACCACATACATAAATATACAAATAGCAACTTAGACAAAATGGGGCAGCAGAGGAACATGTTCCAGACAAAGGAACAAGATAACACTCCAGAAGAAGAACTAAGTGAAATGGAGATAGGCAATCTACCCGAAAAAGAGTTCAGAGCAATGATCGTAAAGATGATCAAAGAACTTGGATGAAGAATGCATCCATAGAGCAAGAAGTTAGAAGTTTTCAACGAAGAGAAAATATAAGGAACAACCAAACAGATGAAAAAATATAGCAACAGCAATGAAAAATACACTAGAAGGAATCCACAGTAGACTAAATGATACAGAGGAACGGATCAGTGAGCTGGAAAATGGAGTAGTGGAAATCACTACCACTGAACAGTAAAAAGAGAAGAAAATGAAAAGAAGTGAGGACAGTTTAAAAGACCCCTGGGACAACACCAAGTGCAGGAATATTTGCATTATAGAGGTCCCAGAAGGAGAAGAGAGAGAGAAAAGGACATAGAGAACATATTTGAAGACATAATAGCTGAAAACTTCCCTAACCTGGGAAAGGAAACAGTCACCCAAGTCCAGGAAGCACAGAGAGTCCCATACGGGATTAACCCAAAGAGGAATACACCAAGACACTGTAATGAAAATGACAAAAGTTAAAGAATATTAAGCAACAAGGGAAAAGCAACAAATAACTTACAAGAGAACTCCCATAAGGCTATCAGTTAATTTATCAGCATCAACTCTACAGGCCAGAAGGGACTGGCATAATATACTTAAAGCAATGAAAGGGAAAAAGCTACAACCAAGAATACTCTACCCAGCAAGGTTCTCCTTCAGATTTGATGGAGAAATCGAAAGCCTTACACACAGACAAAAGGTAAAAGAGTTCAGCACCACTAAACCAGCTTTATAACAAATGTTAAAGGAACTCCTTTAGGCATAAAAGAAAAGGCCACAACTAGAAACAAGAAAATTACAAAATGAAAAATTTAACCAGTAATGGAAAACCTACAGTAAAAGTAGGAAATCATCCACACACAAGGTTAGTAGGGAGGGTAAAAGAAAAAAGCAGTAAGATTCTGTATATTCACAATAAGCAGTTAAGGGATACACAAAATAATTAGATGTAAAATATGATACCAAAAACAGCAATCATGAGGAGAGGAGAATACAAATTCAAAATTTAAAAAATGTATTTAAAATTAAGGGATCAACAACTTAAAACAATCAAGTATATATATAGACTGCTCTACAAAAACCCCATGGTAAATGCAAACCAAAAATCTATAATAGATATACACACAAAAAAGAAAAGGCAGTCCAAACATACCACTAAAGATAGTCATCAAATCACAGAGAACAGAACAAAAAGAAGAAGGAAGGGGGGGAAAAAGACCTACAAAAACAAATCCAAAACAATTAACAAAATGGTAATAAGAACATACATATCGATAATTACCTTAAATGTAAATGGATGAAATACTCCAACCAAAAGACATAGAATGGCTGATGGATACAAAAACAAGACCCAGTATATATGCTGCCTACAAGATACTTGATCTAGAGACACACACAAACTGAAAGCGAGGGGATGGAAAAAGGTATTCCATGCAAATGGAAATCAAAAGAAATCCAGAGTAATACTTATATCAGAAAAAACAGACTTTAAAATAAGACTGTTACAAGAGACAAAGAAGGACACTACATAATGATCAAGGGATAAATCCAAGAGGAAGATATAGCAATTGGAAATATTGGGTTGGCCAAGAAGTTTGTTCAGGTTTTTCCATAACATCTTATGGAAAAACCCAAATGAACTTTTTGGCCAACTCAATATATATGCACCCAACATAGGAGCAACTAAATTTATAAGGGCACATATTAACTGACATAGAAGGATAAACTGACAGTAACACAATAACAGTGGGGTATTTTAACAGGCCATTTACACCAATGGACAGATCATCCAGACAGAACATCAATAAGGAAACACTGGTCTTAAATGATACATTAGACCAAATGGACTTAATTGATATATAGAGCACTCCATCTGAAACTGGAATACACATTCTTTTAAAGTGCACATGGAACGTTCTTCAGGATAGATCACTGAGGCTGCAAAAGAAGCCTCAGTAAATTTAAGAAAAGTGAAATTTTATCAAGCATCTTTTCCGACCACAATGTTATGAGATTAGAAATCAACTACAAGAAAAAAACTGCAAAAAAAAAAAAACCCACCACACACATGTGGAGGCTAAACAGTATGCTACTAAACAACCAATGGATCACTGAAGAAATCTAAGAGGAAATTATTGATAAAATATACCTACAGACAGGGGCTTCCCTGGTGGCACAGTGGATAAGAATCCACTTGCCAATGCAGGGGACACAGGTTTGATCCCTGGTCTGGGAAGATCCCACATGCTGCGGAGCAACTAAGCCCGTGCGCCACAACTACTGAGCCTGCGCTCTAGAGCCTACAAGCCACAACTACTGAAGCCCGCGTGCCTAGAGCCTGTGCTCTGCAACAAGAGAAGCCACTGCAATGAGAAGCCTGTGCACCGCAACAAAGAGTAGACCCTGCTCGCTGCAACTAGAGAAAAGCCCGTGTGCAGCAACGAAGACCCAACACAGCCAAAAAAAAAAAAAAAAAACCTATAGGCAAATGAATACGAAAACACAAAGATCCAAAACCTATGGGATGTAGCAAAAGCACTTCTAATAGGGAAGTTAATAGTGATTCAAGCTTACCTCAGGAAACAAGAAAAATTTCAAATAGACAATCTAACCATACACCTAAAGCAACTAGAGAAAGAAGAACAAACAAAACCCAAAGTTAGTAGAAGGAAAGAATCATAAAGATCAGAGCAGAAATAAGTGAAAGAGAGAATAAAAAACAATAGAAAAGATCAATGAAAATAAAAGCTGGTTCTCTGAAAATATAAAGTTAATAAATCTTTAGCCAGACTTATCAAGAAGAAAAGGGAGAGGGCTCAAATCAATAAAATTAGAAATAATAAAGAACTTACAACTGACACCACAGAAATACAAAGGATCATAAGAGACTACTATGAACAACTATATGCCAATAAAATGAACAACCTAGAAGAAATGGAAAAATTCTTAGAAAGGTATGATCTCCCAAGACTGAACCAGAAAGAAATAGAAAATATGAACAGATCAATTACCAGTAATGAAATTGAATCAGTAATCTAAAAACTCCCAACAAACAAAAGTCCAGGGCCAGTTGGATTCATAGGTAAATTCTACCAAACATTTAGAGAAGAGATAACACCTATCCTTCTCAAATTGTTCCAAAAAATTGCAGAAGAAGGAACACTTCTGAACTAATTCTATGAGACCAGCATCACCCTGATACCAAAACATGACAAAGATATCACACACAAAAAAATTTCAGGCCAGTATCACTGATGAACATACCTGCAAAAATCCTCAACAAAATACTAGCAAACTGAACCCAACAATACATTAAAAGGATCATACCCCATGATCAAGTGGGTTCTATCCCAGGGATGCAAGGATTTTTCAATATCCATAAATCAATCAATGTGTTATATCACATTAACAAATTGAAGAATAAAAACCATATGATCATATCAACAGATGCAGAAAAAGCTTTTGATAAAATTTAACATACACTTAGGATAAAACTTTCCAGGAAGTGGGCCTGGAGGGAGCACACCTCAACATAATAAAGGCCATATGTCACAAACACACAGCTAACATCATACTCAACAGTTAAAAGCTGAAAGCATTTCCTCTAAGATCAGGAACAAGAGAAGGATGCCCACTCTTGCCACTTTTATTCAACATATTTTAGGAAGTCCTAGCTGCACCAATCAGAGAAGAAAAAGAAATAACAGGAATCCAAATTGGAAAGGAAAAAGTAAAACTGTCACTGTTTGTGGATGATATGATACTATACATAGAAAATCCTAAAGACGCTACCAGAAAACTATTGGAGCTCATCAACGAATTCAGTAAAGTTGCAGGATAAAACATGAATATACAGAAATCTGTTGAATATCTATGCACTAACAATGAACTAGGAGAAAGAGAAATTGAAGAAACAATCCCATTTGCCATTGCATGAAAAAGAATAAAATACCTAGGAATAAAACTACCTACGGAGGCAAAAGACCTGTCCTCAGAAAACTGACACTGATGAAAAAACTGAAGACAACACAAACAGATGGAAAGACATAGCATGTTCCTGGATTGGAAGAATCAATACTGTTAAAATTAATATACTAACCAAGGCAATCTAGATTCAGTGCAATCCCTATCAAAATACCAATGACATTTTTCACAGAACTGGAAGAAATAACTTTAAAATTTGTGTGGAAATATGAAAGACCCTGAAAAACCAAAATAATCTTGAGAAAGAAGAACAGAGTTGGAGGAACCACACACTCTGACTTCAGACTGTATTACAAAGTCAGTAATCAAAATAGTATGGTACTGGCACAAAAACAGACACATAGATTAATGAAACAGAATAGAGAGTCCAGAAATAAACTCATAAACTTATGGTCAATTAATCTATGACAAAGAAGGCAGGAATATACAGTGGAGAAAAGACAGTCTCTTCAATAAGTGGTGCTGGGAAAACTGGACAGCTACATGTAAAAGACTGAAACTAGAACACTCCCTAACACCATACACAAATTAAACTCAAAATGGATTAAAGACCTAAATGTAAGACCGGATACTATAAAACTCTAAGAGGAAAACATAGGCAGAACACTCTTTGACATAAGTTGTAGCAATGTCCACCTCCTAGATTAATGAAAATAAAAATAATAAAAAATGGGACCTAATTACATTTAAAAGCTTTTGCACAGCAAAGGAAACCATAAATAAAACAAAAGGACAATCCACAGAATGGGAGAAAATATCTGCAAATGAAGTGACTGACAAGGGATTAATCTCCAAAATATACAAACAGCTCCTGCAGCTCAATATCAAAAAAACAAACAAACCAATCAAAAAATGGGCATTTCTCCAAAGAAGCCATACAGAGGGCCAAAAAGCCCATAGAAGATGCTCAACATCACTAATTATTAGAGAAATACAAATCAAAACTACAATGAGGTATCACCTCACACCAGTCAGAATGGCCATCATTAAAAAGTCTATAGACAATAAATGCTGGAGAGGGTGTGGAGAAAAGGGAGTCTTCCTACACTGTTGGTGGGAATGTAAATTGTTACAGCCACTATGGAGAACAGTATGGAGGTTCCTTGAAAAACTACAAATAGAACTACCATATGACCCAGCAATCCCACTACTGGGCATATACCCTGAGAAAACCATAATTCGAAAAGATAACATGCACCTCAATGTTCACTGCAGCACTATTTACAATAGCCAAGACATGGAAACAACATAAATGTTCATCAACAGAGGAAGAGATAAAGAAAATGTGGTACATATATACAATGGAATATTACTCAGCCATAAAAAAGAATGAAATAATGCCATTTGCAGCAACATGAATAGATCTAGAGATTATCATAGTAAGTGAAGTAAGTCAGAGAAACACAAATATCATATGATATCACTTATACGTGGAATCTAAAAAAATGATACAAATGAACTTATTTATAAAAAAGAAACAGACACACAGACTTCGAAAACAAACTTATAGTTACCAAAGGGGAAAGGTGGGGGAGCGATAAATTAGGAGTTTGGAACTTATACACACTACTATATATTACACAGATACTCAACAAGGACATACTGTATAGCACAGGGAACTCTATTCAATATTCTGTAATAACCTACATGGGAAAAGAATCTGAAAAAGAATGGATATATGTACATATATAACTGAATCGCTTTGCTGTACACCTGAAACTAACACAATATTATAAATCAACTATACTCTAACATAAAATAAAAATTAAAGTAAAAAAAAAAAGAGAAAAGAGAACACTCATACACTGTTGGTGGGAATGTAAATTTGTGCAGCCACTGTGTAAAACAGTATGGAGGTTTCTCAAAAAACTAAAAATAGAACTAGCATACAACCCAGCAATTTCACTACGTGGTATGTATCCAAAAAAACAAAAACACTAATTTGAAAAGATACATGCACCCTAATGTTCATGTTTACATTTACAGCATTATTTACAATTGCCGAGACATGGAGACAATCTGTATCCATCAACTGATGATGGATAAAGAAGATGTGGTGTATATATATAAAATGGAATATTACTCAGCCATAAAAAAGAATAAAATTTTGCCATTTGCAGCAACATGGATATGTTAAGTGAAATAAGTCAGACAGAGAAAGACAAATAGTGTATGATATCACTTACATGTGGAATCTGAAAAATACAACCACCTAGTGAATATAACAAAAAAGAAACAGACTCACAGATATAGAGAACAAACTAGTGTTTACCCATGGGGAGAGAGAAGGGGGGAAGGGCAATATAGGGAAAAAGGGTTATTATAGGATTATATGAAATCATGTGTGTGAAACTTTTGAAAATTGTTTTGAAAAACTGTTTTGAAAATTGTTTAAAAGCACTATAGAATTTAAAGACTCTTTCACTCAATAAAAAAAATTAAACAAAGAAATTCTGCTAATGTCCTCATTAACCTCAGCATCATTTTTATGAAAACTATTATAACAATTGCTAAATCTAGGTAGGAGGTATGTGGGTTATAATTACACATGATTTTTTAAACCTCCCTGCATGTTTAAAATTATTCATAATATAGTTGGGAAATAAGTTATTGAGACACTCCTATTATAGTGACCAGCTGCACTATACACGTGTGGGGAGGGAGAGATTTAATTTATGGTCATTGGTTACCCTTCTACCGATGAAGAATTTTAGGCAAGTCAGGGGGGATGTTGTGATGCAAGTATTAATTTGGCAAAAGCAACTTGCTGTTGGCAAAGTTTCTTGAAGGGTTTTATTGCTAGGTCTCAACCAAAAAACATACACTTCAAGATCTGACTGAACACATCATTATTTGCAACAGGAAGGATAGAAATAAGAAAAATAAAATTTAAAAGGGAGAGTGATGAAAATGGTGGAGGAGTAGGACATGGAGCACACCTCCTCCCACAAATACATCAAAAATATATCTACATTTGGAACAATTCTCACAGAACATCTACTGAGTCCCGGCAGAAGACCTCAGACTACTGAAAGTGCAAGAAAATCTCCACATAATCAGGTAGGACAAAAGGAAAAAGAAAAAAACAAAAAAGAGAGAAAGGAATCGGGATGGGACATGCACCCCTGGGAGGGAGCTGTGAAAAGAAAAATGTTCCCACACCTTTGGAAGTCCCCTCATTGGCAGGGAGATCAGCCGGGATGGCGGGTTGGGGTGGGAGTGCAGCAACTGGTTTGTGGAAGGCAAAACAGAGAGAGACCTGCACAGACAGTTGGTACAGCCACCCTGCGCTCCCCAGCCTGAGATGTGCATCTGCTGGTATGGGCAGGGGCTGGGTGAGGAAGCTTGGGCTTCAGAGGTCAGACCCAGAGAGAGGACTGGGGTTGGCTGCGTGGAGACAGCCTGAAGGGGCTGGAGTGTGGTGCAACTACAACTGAGGATGTACGTGGAAGAAGCTTGGGCCCGCCAGAGAGGCAAGGCACCACTGTTGGTGGGCAAGCGAGGAGAGGGGTGGGACCTATAGGTGCCTCTTTCCCAGTGTGTGTGCTTTCAAGCAACAGGACACCACCTACATGAGCTCCAGGGGCAGGTGCAAGCCACCACTGCCATCGTGGGCTCTAGAGGCGGGTGCGGGCCACCACTGCTGCTGAGAAACCCATGAGCAGGTGCCAGCCACTGCCCCCACAAGCACAGGCCCTGGGAGTGCACGTGGGTCACCGCATCGGTACATGCCCTTCAAGGGGATAACAGCACATGCTGAGGAAAGAGATGGAAGGCATCCAAACTGAAACGCAGCCCTCCCACCAAAAATATTAAACCCACACTAGCTACACAGGGACACTCCTGCATATAAATAGCCTTCCAAGACTACAGTAGATAATTGTTTCTCCTAAACTCACAGAGTAAGAGAAATATAAGTAAAATGAAGAAGAGGAACCACTCCCAGTTAAAAGACCAAGAGAATTCTACTGAAGGAACAAACAATGTAACAGACTTCTTCAGTCTAATAGATACAGAGTTCAAAAAGGAGGTAATGAAAATACTGAAGAAATTAAGAAAGGCTATTGACAGAAATGCAGATTACTGTAAAAAGGAATTAGAAACTATAAGGAGGAGCCAAAAAAAATTAGGAAATTCGTTTGCCAAGATGAAAGCTGAGCTAAAGGCAATGAATAGCAGAATGAATAATGCAGAATGAATAAGTGAACTGGAGGACAAGAATAATGGAAATTACCCAATCAGAACAGCAGACAGAAAGCCAACTGAAAAAAAATGAAAGCAATATAAGAGACCTGTAGGATAATATAAAGCAGCCAATCTATGCCTAACAGGAATTCCAGAAGGAGAAGAAAGAGAAAAGGGGATTGAAAATGTATTTGAAGAAATTATGGCTGAAAACTTCCCAAACCTAAAGAAGGAAACAGATATCTAGATACAGGAAGCACAGAGGGTGCCAAATAAGATGAACCCAAACAGACCTACACCAAGACATAATCAAAATGGCAAAAGTTAAAAATAAAGAGGATTCTAAAGGCAGCAAAAGAAAAACAAAGAGTTAATTACAAGGGAACCCCCATAAGGCTATCAGCTGATTTCTCTACAGAAACATTTCAGGCCAGAAATATATTCAAAGCCTTGAAAGGGAAAAATCTGCAACCTAGAATACTGTACCCAGCAAGATTATCATTTAGAATAGAAGGATAGAGAAAGAATTTCTCAGACAAGCAAAAACTAAAAGAATACTGCAATAGTAAACCTATCCTAAAAGAAATATTCAAAGGTCTTCTCTAAATAGAAAAGAAGCAAAAAGATATAGGAAAGAGAATATCACAACTGGAAAGTAAATCGCTTAAATAAGCAGATCAAAAGATCAAATACAGATCAAATACAAAAAGAAAAAAAGTTATTTGTGAAAGCGACAATAAACACAAGGACAAACACAAGCAAAAGGATAAACATAAAGATGTAAAATAAAAGGACATCAAAATCATAAAATGTGGGGGAGGAGAGTAAGAAAATGTTGATTTTTTTTTTTAAAGAATGTGTTTGAGCCTATGTGACTATCAGTCTAAAGCAAGCAGACATAGGAAGGGGTTAACATACTTGAAAAACAGCGTAACCACAAATCAAACACATACAATAGATTCACAAAAAACAAAAAGAAGAGAACACAAGCATAAAAGGCAATCATCAAACCACAAAAAGAAAAACAAAAGAAAAAGTAACAAAGAGGAAACATAGAATCAACTGGAAAACAAGGTTCAAATGGAAATAAATACATATTTATCAATAATTACCTTAAATGTCAACAGACTAAATGCTTCAATCAGAAGACATAGAGTGGGGGGGCTTCCCTGGTGGTGCAGTGGTTAGGAATCTGCCTGCCGGTGCAGGGGACACGGGTTCGAGCCCTGGTCTGGGAAGATCCCACATGCTGCGGAGCAACTAGGCCCGTGAGCCACAGCTACTGAGCCTGTGCGTCTGGAGCCTGTGCTCTGCAATGGGAGGGGCCGCAACAGTGAGAGGCCTGCGCACCGTGATGAGGAGTGGCCCCCGCTCATCGCAACTGGAGAAAGCCCTTGCACAGAAACAAAGACCCAACACAGCCAAAAATAAAAAAAAATAAAAAATAAAAAAAAGACATAGAGTGGCAGACTGGATAAAAAAACAAGAGCCTACAATATGCTGCCTATAAGAGACCCACTTTAGGGCAAAGGACACACAAAGATTGAAAGTGAGGGGATGGAAAAACATATTTCATGCAAAGGGAAATGACAAGAAAGCGGGGGTCACAATATTCATATCAGACAAAATAGACATTAAAACAAAGGTCATAAAGAAAGATAAAGAAGGACACTATATAATGAAAAAAGGATCAGTACAAGAAGAGGATTTTATGCTCATCAGCGTATATGCACCCAATATAGGAGCACCGAAATACATAAAACAAATACTAACAGACATAAAGGGAGAAACTGAGAGGAATACAATCATAGTAGGAGATTTTATACCCCATTCACATCAATGGACAGATCTTCTAGACAGAAAATCAATAAGGCAACAGAGATCCTAAATGACACAATAGAACAGTTAGACTTAATTGTTACTTTCAGGACATTACAACCAAAAAAACCAGAATACACATTCTTTTCAAAGTGCACTTGGAACATTCTCTAGGACTGACCACATACTAGGGCATAAAACAAACCTCAACAAATTCAAGAGTATAAAAATGATTTCAAACATCTTCTCTTGACCACAACGGCATGAAACTAGAAATCAACCAAAGAAAAAGAAATGAGAAAAAAAAATTATTACATGGAGACAAAAAAACATTCTACTAAAAAAACTAATGGGTCAACAAGGAAATCAAAAAGGAAATTTAAAGATATCTTGAGACAAATAACAATGAAAACACAACCAAACAAAATCTACGGAATGCAGCAAAAACAGTTCTGAGAGGGAAGTTCATAGCAATACAGGACTTCCTCAAAAAACAAGAAAAATCTCAAATAAACAACCTACCACCTAAAAGAATTAGAAAAAGAGGAACAAACAAAACCTAAAATCAGCAGAAAGAAGGAAATAAAGATCAAAGGGGAAATAAACAAAACAGTGATAAAAAAAATAGAAAAAAGTCAGTAAAACAAAGAGCTGGTTCTTTGAAAGGGTAAACACAACTGACAAACCAAGTCACCAGGCTCACCAAGAAGAAAAGAGAGAGAACCCAAATAAGCAAAATAAGAAATGAAAAAGGAGAAATATCAACCGATACCACAAAAAACCATAAGAGAATACTACGAACAATTGTATGCCAACAAATTTGACAACCTAGAAGAAATGGACAAGTTTCTAGAAACATAAAGCCCACCAAAACTGAATCAAGAAGAAATAGATAATTTGAACAGACCTATCACCAGAAGTGAAGTAGAATCTATAAACAAACAAACAAAAAAACCAAAAAAACCTCCCTACAAACAAAAGTCCAGGACCAGATGGCTTCACAGGTGAATTCTACCAAACATACAAAGAAGAAATTTTACCAATCCTTTTCAAACTCTTCCAAAAGATTGAAGAGGAGGGAACACTCCCAAAGCCATTCCATAAAGCCACCATCACCCTGATACCAAAGCCAGACAAGGATACCACCAAAAAAAGAAAATTACAGGCCAAAATCTCTGATGAATATAGATGTAAAAATTCTCAACAAAATATTAGCAAACCAAATCCAAAAACACATAAAAAAGATCATACACCATGACCAAGTGGGATTTACCCCAAGTTCACAAGGATGGTTCAACATACACAAAATCAATCAATGTGATACACCACATCAACAAAGGAAAAGACAAAAACCACATGATCATCTCAATAGATGCAGAAAAAGCATTTGACAAAACTCAACATCCATTCATGATAAAAACTGTTACCAAAGTGGGTATAGAGGGAATATATTTCAATGTAATAAAAGCTACTTATGACAAACCCACAGCCAATATAATACTCAACAGTGAAAAGCTGAAAGCCTTCCCACTAAAATCTGGAACTAGACAAGGATTCCCACTCTCAGTTCTTCTATTCAACATAGTATTGGAAGTCTCAGCCACAGCAATCAGACAAGAAAAAGACATAAAAGGTATCCAAATTGGAAGAGAAGAGGTAAAATTGTCATTATATGCAGATGACATAATACTATATATAGAAAACGCTAAAGACTCCACACAAAAATTACTAGAAGTGATAAATGAATTCAGCAAGGTAGCAGGATACAAGAGTAACATATTAGAAATCAGTTGCATTTCTTTACACTAACAATGAAATAACAGAAAGGGAATGTAAAAAAAAAAACTTTTTAAAATTACACCAAAAAAAAAAAAAAACCTTAGGAATAAACCTAACCAAGGAGATGAAAGACTTATATGCTGAGAACTAGAAAACATTAATAAAGGAAATTAAAGATGATTCAAAGAAATGAAAACATATCCCATACTCTTGGATTGGAAGAATAATGTTAAAATGGTGATAGTACCCAAAGCAGATTTAATGTAATCCCTATCAAATTACCCATGACACTTTTCACAGAACTAGAACAAATAATCCTAAAATTTATGTGGAACCATTAAAGACCCAGAATTGCCAAAGCAATCCTGAGGAGAAAGAACAAAGCAGGAGGCATAATCCTCTCAGACTTCAGACAATACTACAATGCTACAGTAATCAAAACAGTGTGATATTGGCACAAAAACAGACGTATGGATCAATGGAACAGAATAGAGAGCCCAGAAATAAACCCACACATCTATGGTCAATTAATCTTTGACAATGGAGGCAAGAATATAAAATGGGAAAAAGACTCTTCATCAAGTGGTGCTGGGAAAGTTGGACAGCTGCATGTAAAGCAATGAAGTTAGAACATACTTCACACCATGCACAAAATAAACTCAAGATGGCTTAAAGATTTGAACCTAAGGCATGACACCATAAAACTCCTAGAAGAAATCATAGGCAAAACATTCTCTGACATAATTCGTACCAATGGTGTTTTAGGAGGAATGATGTTTACACTGAGAAGAGGAGCAAAGACTCTGAGGGTGGTGAGCTTATGGTGAGTTTTGTTAACAGAGTGTATATTATTCTGGAGTGGCAAGTTTGTTCCTTTACTCAATGAGCATGTATTTGTTGATGATTTTCTTTCCACCAGGCACTGTACTGGGTGATAAGGAAACAAAGACAACTAAGACACAATTCTCGGCTTCTAAGAATTATAAACTAATAAGAGTTCATGAAACATGGTCATAAAGAAAACTATACTAGAAAATTAAGTTGCCTGACTTTCTACCAGGTCATTTGTCATTTTCTTTTTGATTTTTGGGAGTTCTTTATATATTTTTGATACTAGCCCATTGTTGGTTATATACACTGAAAATCTCTTCATGTTTGTAGCTTGTTGTTGCCCATTCTTTAAGTTGTGTTTTTAATGAAAAGATCTTGTTAAGTAATTGAATACATCAATATTTGTTTTTATAGTTAAGCTTTTTTGTATCATATTTAAGAAATCCTTCCCTCCCCTGAAGTCAGAATGGGGTATTCACTGATATTTTATTTTGAAAAATTTAAAGTTTTGTTTTTTAAATTTAAGGTCTGAATGCATTTGAAGTTGATTTTTTTGGTATGGTGTGAGATAGTAATCTATTTCTCCTTTTGCCCTCCATATGAAGAGTCAATTTTTTGCAACTCTATTTGCTAAATAACCATACTTTTCCCCCAATGACCTGATATACCATCTCCACCACTTCTGAAGTTTCCTAAATTAATAAGTCTATTTTGGGTCTATTTTTTCTGTTCCATTGGTCAAAATGTATATTCCTGCACCAAAAACACACTGTCTTCATTACATTAGCTTTATAATAAGCCTTTATATATTAAAAGGAAGTCACTCCTTTTTCTTCTCCTTCAGAAATATCTTGGCTATTTTTGGCTCTTTGCTTTTCTATATAAATTTTAGAATAAACTTGGTAAGTTCCTCAACACTTGAATGGGAATTTTACAGAAGAGTTAATGTGTCTGGCTAATAAACATGAAGAATAGCTCAGCTTCATCAGCAATTGAAGGAATGCAAATCATGACCACAAGGAGATATCATTTGAACCTACTGACAAAAATTCAGAAGTTTAATAATACTAAAGAGAGAATATGGACCAACAGAATCTCTTGTATACTCTGGTGGGAGTAGAAATTGGTACAAACACTTTGGAAAAAAAAAAGGATGAAATTACATAACATTTAACATTTGCATGTATCTTTTTACCTCTCTAGATGCAGTCTCTAGCTTTCTCCACCTTGCTCTGTGTTTTTGGAAGCTGACCTTTACAGACTTTAATCAGTGGGTTCCCTGGCATTCTGGTTGGGTTGGGTTGAACTAATGAAAGACCCTGGCAAAACACTGGAGAGAAGGGTTGAGTGTGAGGTCACGGTTTTTAGTGAGATCAGCTCCCTCTCTGCCAGGCTGTTGATTGGCTGAGTTCTACTAAAAGCTAGAGCTCTGTTGGGTAATACTCTCCTACAGCTGTAGCTGCCCTCTTCAGGTTCCAGTAATTCCTCCCTCTCCCTGCCTCTTCAGAGACGGGGATGCTTGTGGCTCCCTGCCCTTGCTAGTGCTAACGCGCTTCATTAGCCCGTAATAGTTCCTTTATTTAACTTTCCTCAGTTATACAATTTGACCTTGTTCCTGCCAGGACCCTCACTGGTACAATCTAAAACTTAACAATTTCACTCTTAGGCACATACGCAAGAGAAACCAAAGCAGGAATGCTTTCCAGGAGACATGTTCAAGAATGTTCGCAACACACTTGGCACACTTTGGTAATAGCAAAAAACCAAAAACCAAGGGGGGGAAGGGCTCAAAGCCAATTGTGATATATTTGCAACCTAATATCATACAGAAGTGAAAATTAACTGTAACACATGCAGCAACACAGATGAGTCTCAGGAACCAAAAGTTGAGGAAAAATTTTTGAAGCAAGCCATAGAAAGCATGATAACCTTTTTATAAAATTGAAATTATTTATACATGCTAAAACTTTTTAAAAGTGAGGCATGACAAAAACAAATTTAAGACTGTGGCTACCTCTGAGAGGGAGGAAAAGGGTAAGATTAGGGTAGGCAAGGAGGACATTGGTAGGTTATTGGTAATATTATCCCATGTTATGAATTAGATGGTGGATCCATAGGTTAAAATTAATAAATTGGTTAAATAAAAACAAATGTATAATAGATTAATGTTAAAACATAAAAGCAGGTTTAGGAAGCCTGGAATTCCAGGATAAGAGTTTCATTTTTAACCTCTAATCTTCTGAAGTTTTTGAGCAGAAAAGTGACATAACTATACATTTAAGTTAATTTGCCGGAAGTGGACAAAAGCAGAAATTCAGAAGGATCCTTTGTGAACTGATGGCGTTCTGGTCCTGGAGTCATGGCAGTGGTATCAGAAGGAAGAGAAACAGGGCTAAGATTTGATAGTATTCTTCGTGGAAATCCAGAAGGCCAAAACAAGAGAGGACTGAAGTAGGAGGCCAAGAGTTAATTTTCCGGGTTTTCCATAACAGAACTTTTGAAGCCAGAATTTTTTTTTTTTTTTAATTTTTTTTTAATGCTATTCTTGTCTGCTTACATTCTTTTTATGTATGTATGTATGTATGGCTGTGTTGGGTCTTCGTTTCTGTGCGAGGGCTTTCTCTAGTTGTGGCAAGCGGGGGCCACTCTTCATCGCGGTGCACGGGCCTCTCACTATCGCGGCCTCTCTTGTTGCGGAGCACAGGCTCCAGACGCGCAGGCTCAGTAATTGTGGCTCACGGGCCGAGTTGCTCCGCGGCATGTGGGATCCCCCCAGACCAGGGCTCGAACCCGCGTCCCCTGCATTGGCAGGCAGACTCTCAACCACTGCGCCACCAGGGAAGCCCCAGAATTTTAAATATAGTCTTTTAAGGAGATATGAAGAATTTTAAATTGATGCTGTCTCCACAGTGGCTAAACTTATGCTAAATAAACTGAATGCCTCCATTTCTTGGGCTCCTCCCAGTCCTATTTACTGGGAATTAAATTCAAGAGTAAAGCTGTGACACCGCAAAATCACCGCTGGGTTTTAGCTGCATCCGCTCAATCAGTTATGTCTATCTAGCTGTGCATATTATCCAAATTTGGGTGTTTTTTTTGTATTTTTGTTTCTATATGGGAGGGGTGCCATTAAAAGGTATAAAGGGACTTCTCAGCTGAAAAACTGCAAGAAACCTTATTCCAAATGTAAGTTGTCACTGCTTGAATGTCAATCATTCTTAAATCCTGAACACACTTTCATAACCAACATTCCTCTTAAATATTTAAATGGTATCCTATTTCCTACATTCAATAAAAATAATAAATCTTATTAGCGAATTCAATCCTGTGGGTTGAGTTGTTAATCCCAGTACTCTATTTATACAATATTTTCAAGTTTATTTCCTATTTTTACCTTGTCCTTCAACTGCAATATAGTTCAGGGTTGCCTATTTTTAGTGCACTCAAGTACCACAGGGCAGAAATGCTTTAACACTTCACTGTATAACCATGGCAGTTCTGGACTGCACCTTCCCTCCTAGCAGGCGGCCTGTGCTTATGTCATCTGTGTCTTCCAACTTAAAGGGTGAGTCTAAATTTTCCTATTTACCAATCATAAAGAATACCCATTTTGTGGCAAGAAGAAAAAGAGCAATAAAGTATTTTGATGACCCTGTATTTTAGAGGAGACTTCAAAAACCTTGTCTAAAAATAAGACATTTAATGCAAGTGCCAAAGAGCAAGTAAATCATTTTTAGTAATCCTAGGACTTTTGACTGTGTCCAGGCTTGATTTGGGGACTCCTACTATGAGAATCATTTTATTCTTTAAGAAAAAAAATCTGAACAAAAGCCTGACTTCTTGCAGAATCTTTGACAACTTTTTCTTTTTTAAACCCTTATCTAGATGAGCTGTCTGTGAAGCAAGCTGACCTTCACTTAAACATGAATTTAAAATCTGCCTCACATGTCTTGAGTGGGGGCAAAATGCCAGGTGTATTTAGGGATATCTGGTTAATATTGTTGCAGATTATCCAAATCAGCTCACTCCTAGAAGCCTGAGAGTACAAGCAGAAAAAGAAGTGACTGTTACTAGGACATGGAGTTGTGGGGTGAGACAAAGATGGTTGGGTGAACGGGGTTGTGCGTTTCCTCTTTGGCACTCAGGCTGTCCATGCCATCTGCTGCAGAATGGGAGGAACAACTGGGCTTGTCCTCAACAAACACTGGCAGTTGGTCTTTTCATTTCCTCCCAGAAGAATTTGTCTTTACTAGGACAAAGGTCTCTGGAGCATCACAGAGATTTATGCCTTAAGAAATGCAGTGAACCATTTGGAAATCAAGATTGCTTTATTGAAACTTTAAGTGATCATAAAGAAATGAGAAGTGGAAAAATGAATTATTCCGAGGATGTCTGCCCAACACAATGGTCCTCATGTGAAATTCCATTTGCTACTCGCTTGAAAGGGTATGATTTACCATAAAAATATCAAAGATTTTGAGACTCAGTCACCAGGGAGGGTGTGGAATAGCAAAGTGAAGTGTGGTTTCTCTTGGTTGCAAGAGAAGAAAGTGACACATGAACATTTAGAGAGATGTTATATCCATGTGATATTATTCACATCATACTTCCCTTAAAAGTTATTTATCCAATTATTTATTATTTTCCCATTACTAACTTTTGTTCTCCATGAGGGAAAAACCATACCTAGTTTATCCTCCATGCATAGTCCATAATACATAATAACAGCAGCAGTTAACATTTTGCCCTTACCATTCGCTCTTCTAAATGCTTTACTGATATTAATCATTTAATCTACAACAACAGGTATTATTACGTCCATTCTTACAAATGAAGAAATTGAGGAACAAATTACCCAAGATCACATCTAGTAAATAGAAAACCAGAACATAAACCCAGGTACTCTGACACTGAGTCCTCATTCTTCTATACTACCTGTCATATTAAGCATGCGATGTAAGTATTTGTTGAAAGAATGAATGACCAATTCAGTAAATTGCTTTTTTAAATCTTGACTAGGTGAGAAACAGGTCATTTAAATTTTTCTTCTCTCTCATTAGAAATATTGATCCACCTCCCTACAAATGTAAGAAAATAGTTATAGCCAACTGTATTGATAGCATGATAATGACAATAACCAAACTTCAATCTTGATACAACTACTGTAGAATTCCCTCCAATTCTAAAGAGACATCAAGGAAATTTGGATCATTTAGGTTAAATTTGCTCAAACCTGTCTTGATTTCCATTTAAACATATTCTGCCAGAAATACACACAAATATATTAGGAGGCACAGAAATCTTTCATAGTATTTGTAAAGTGGCTTACAGACTTAGAAATTTCTATAAATGAGTTAATTGATTTTTAAAACCCTCATTAAGTGCCCATTCTCTAAAGTACTATGGCTCTAATCAAGTCACCACCTCTTCCAAGGCCTTTAATTATTCCTTCCATAGAGAAGGACTTGGAACGGACACTTTTTCCAAATTCGAATTCATTGTAATGATTATTACTTGTCTCCATTTTAATAGATTTTTCCAAGGGAATAGGTGAATTTCATTGTTTCATAAATAAAATTCTTTAAGAATCATAAGAAATAACATATGTGTACTAGTAAATACATTTGCTTGTTTCAAAACTCTACTTCATGATAAAAGTACAGTAACATTTAACTAAGGAGAGACTTTATTGGTTTTGTTAAAATCAGTTTCATTCAGGAGTGTTGAGGAAAGCAGTGAGGGTTGCGTTCTGGACTGAGACACCAGAGAGCTGGGTTCTAGTGCTGATGATGTTCCCAACTTACCGGGAGATCTTATCCAAGTCATTTAACTTCTCAGAGCCTCAATTCCTTCGTTAGTAATACTAAGGTTCTATGACGTGACCCTTGCCTCTTCCAGAGAACATATATTTTAATAAATTACAGAAGTACTATGAATTTAACATTTTAAAGCAGTCATTTTTAAGGGGAAAAAACCCATCCTTTCTTGAGATCTAGATTCCACCTAAGTGATACTGTTTCTCTATGAAGAGATAGAATGAGCTATGGTGAGGTGACTTGTGTAAATGATCTCATTCGGGAGGTACCGAGGGGACAGAGACTTGTCATTGCCAAGTAAGTCACACTTAAATTCCCTCAAGCCTTGAGAAATAATGTGAGGGAAAGTGCAAAAATAGCACAGTCATTCCTTTGGACCAAGTTGACTCCTAGGCCTCCTGAGAGCACCGCAGCTGTGTATTCATCTATACGCAAAGAGAAGTAAGAATCCTCTATATTTGGCACGTGGTGCTCTTCTATATACCAATGTGCTCATCTATCAATATATTTTATGCTGAGCCTTTCGGTAAGGAAAGATCCACCATGCACACTGCTTCATGCACAGCTACACATGTTGAAGATGCTTTTTTTTTTTTCCCTGCAATATGGAAAACTGCAAGAGCACAGAGCCACGCTGAACCAACCAGAATGAAGCTAGAGGCAGCTGTATCTGATTGAAACCGTGGAGAGAATCGAGACTGACAGAGTTGCAGGGCTAGAAGGTTAATGAGTCCATAGTCCTGCCTCCAGGCAGAACTGTCCTGAACCATTCCAGGCAAATGACAGCTCAGCCTCTTGGAAAATAAAATCTTCAAAACACGCTTCGGTAACATTTCATTGTCTAAAATGTCCTTATCCTCGTAAAGTTCTGAAAGCAATATAAGTCCACACTCTTCTGTTTAATCTCCCTGTTGACAGATATATAGAATAATAAATTGACAGAAATGTCGAAGATGATGAGAGCCTTAGAGATGGGTCACAGACCTGGTTATCATCCTCCCAGAGACCTCAGAGGAGGGAATAATTAGCACATCTGTGGACTCTGGTTCTAGTTACAGTAATATTATGGGTCCAAGTATTTGTTTATTATAAATCAGATCTACTATTTATCGTACATTACTAAATAAAATTTTGCCTTGCACTCCATAGCAAGAATCATAGGTTTAGCAAACACTATCTGAGCTGAAACATTTAATCAAGGAATAGGTTCTTACATAAAAGCAAAGGAAGTGGGCTTCCCTGGTGGCGCAGTGGTTGAGAATCTGCCTGCCAATGCAGGGGACATGGGTTCGAGCCCTGGTCTGGGAAGATCCCATATGCCGCAGAGCAACTAGGCCCGTGAGCCACAACTACTGAGCCTGCGCGTCTGGAGCCCGTGCTCCGCAACAAGAGAGGCCGCGATAGTGAGAGGCCGGCGCACTGCAATGAAGAGTGGCCCCCAATTGCCACAACTAGAGAAAGCCCTCGCACAGAAACAAAGACCCAACACACCCAAAAATAAATAAATAAATGTATTTAAAAAAAAAAAAAAAGCAAAGGAAGTACAGACTGGTGTGCAAATAGCTCCATACTTCTTTATTTACTAATTTTGTTATAGCATTCCAATTTATGGATACGTTCTTACATATAATGCTTCTACTAGATTACCGCCTCTTATGCCTCTGGGCATTAGGAATCATGAATGGGTTGGTGGCATTATGTAAAGACAAGTGTAGGCCATTTGCGGATCAGGGTTCAAATCCCTTGTCTGCTGCCTATCATCTGCGTGGTTAAGCTGCTCCATCTGACGCTTATTGCCCTTACCTGTAAGGAGAACTAATAATACCTATTTCACACTGATCTTGGAAGATAAAATGGGAAAATATTGGTAAAAGCACCTAGGACCTAGCAGGCAGTAGCATAAGTGTTAGTTGACCACTAACCATGAATCTGATCTGCTACATGCTGCCTTTCTTTCCTCTTCTCCATTCCTTAAAAGTTCCGAGAGAGGGTGATCGAGTGTGGGACAAACCTGCCTCCTCTGACTGTCACCAGGTTGTGCTTCTGCTTCCATTTGGCCTTTCTTCTATAGCTGATCCCCATGCTAACGTATCAGGGGATTTCCCTTAGGGACATAAAGGGTAAGAGCAAGGAGACCTTACGATGCCAAGTTAAATGCGATGCTGGATGTTAACTTGATTTTTTAAAAAAATCTGTGCATGTTAACGTTTGTGCTAAGAACAAGTATTTGGAATTCAGATTCTAAAACACTATATTCATTTTTAGAAAGCCGTAATAGAACTGCTTTGTGCAAAGGATAAAAAGACTGATTCAAAGATAGACTACTTTTTAGTTCACAGGAGTGAGCAATAAGAGGAACTATTATTCATTGTGAAGTAGAAATGCTAATATCTACAGGATTTGAAATACATTTAAATAATGTCTTATTGTCAGAGAAATATGTTCTTATTACATAACAGATAGCTATAGAGACATTTTAAATCACCACTCCAATTTTATGATCCAGAAACCACTGATATTTGAGTACATTTTCTCTTTTCCTGCACATATTCTGACAAGCAGGACTGCTTTTAAGTTCAAGTTCTGCCACTTCTAGTTAGTTGGTGTTGGGCATATTAGTTTCTTTAAGCATCTGTCACTGCATCTGAAAACTGGTATCAACTTCATAGAGTTATTGTGATGACTTGTGAAATAATGCATATGAAGCACTCAGTACTGTGTATGGTACATAATAAGCATTCAGTCATGTCAGCCATTGTGATTATTCTTTGTTGTGTATTTTTTAAATGGAAAAATGACAATTCAAGGAGAGGAAATGAAGGTCACTAGCAAGCTGTTTTGTCTTGAGCTCTTGGAGCCAGTACAGTACAGAAAGATTCCTCATGCAAGATCATTAGAGACAATTTATTGAATGCTTTACTATGTGACTCCAGACACTAGGATATTATAACTGATTTAATCCTCACAACAGTCCTGAGACAGGTAGTATTACTATCTTAATTTTACAGATGAGTAAACTGAGCCAAAGACAGGTTAAGTATCAATAATATGCAAAGTCTCACAGCTAAGTGACAAAGCTGGGGTTGGAATGCAATCAGTCTAGTTCCAGAGTCCATTCTTGTAAACTGCTGGGCTGCAAGCCCTGTACTTACCCAGCCTTAAGACTTCAGAAAGAGCCCAGAGTCAGCGACAGAGACATCAATGGTTTAGTGGACAGGGGGATCTTATCCATCTTATCCAAGGTCATACACCTCACCGTGTGCAGACGGTGGGAGGGACATGGCAACAGTCTTCGCTACTCAGGGGGAAAGGAGGCTACCATTTATAGGGGGAATTGATGTCAGGTTGGTTCAGTTACCAGGGAGACGAGCAGCTGGAGCATGGGGCAAGCATGCAGGCTGTTAATTAGGCCCTATAATTAAGAGGACTGGATAGTCATGGGAGAGAAGCAGGGCCTGGTTGAGCAGGGGACGTACAGAGGGAACAGCCATCTTGAATGGGCTGACCATGCATTCCACCCCTACATGACCCTTACCATCTGGGTCCACCCCTCTTCCCTGATATCCCTGGGGTCAGGTATGTAGAGGTGCAATACAACCAAATACCCCACATACCGAATAGACAACTGCAGCTAAAGAAAATCAAGAGTCCAAGAGAGGGACAATCTTTGGGGGCCATGTGCTTATCAGGTCAATTTTTCATGGAAGTCCAGAGGAGGATGACTTACTCTTCTAGCTACAGCGACCCAGCAAACTCACTGCACAGTGACGCCACCACAGTCACCCAGTCTGCAAACAGATTCCCTCCACTCAGACTAAGGACAAAATATAAGACGTTTAACAGGCACAATACAGGGAAAATCATGACCACTAAGCAAAATACGAGCAGTAACAGCCTTCTGAGATAATACCGTCTCTACCTGTGGTTTTCATCCTGGCCTGCAGGATCCCGCCATCCCTCCTGTCTACCCTCACTGCCCATAGCCGGTGCTAAATAATGAAGAAGTGGCGTAACAGGCCACATGGCTAATATAATGGTGCCTTTCTCCAGTAGGGAGCCCGGATTAATTACTCTAGTAGTCCTAGGTGGGGCCTGGCAGGAGACAGGTGAGCTCTGTTAAGTCCCTTTCTAGTCCTATTCACCACGGGGTGGCAAACCCAAACCACCAGGGCCTTACTTGCCAGTCCCAGGGCCATTGTATAAGGTGTTCCTCTGGGTCTAGATCCTGTGGCAAGGGCAAGAGCAAGTTAGGGTCCTAGCCAATAACTGGCAGTGGGCCTTCAGTCCTTTGGTAGTCAACAGTGGAACTCGGATTGTGTTGGATCAGCTGCCTCTGGGTTAACGTGGCGTAAGCGCTGGGATGGTTGCTCCCACCTTAATGGTTGTTTAAGTAGCCTGGCAGCAGTGGGGCTGTAAGGCAGGTGGAAATGCCAGTGTATGTCATTTTTACTGGCACATTCCTGAACTTCATGGCCAGGAAGGTGGATCCCTTGGTTCTTCTCAGTGTCCATGGCAGAGGGGGTGGGGGGTGGGGGTGGGGGTGGGGGGGGGGCTGTATATCACGCACAGCTGTTCTAGATCCCAAATAATGGTTTTGGGGTTGCTACACGACTAGGATAGACCTCTTGTAATGTCTTTTACCTGTTGTAGCGCATTGTAGACAGCATTTAGCTGTTGTTCCATCACACCACATCATTGTTCCGTCCCCTTCCATGGCTGGGACCTGAGGCCCAAGGGTACTCTTATCATTTTGCTACTGTCACAGGCCCCTAACAAACACTTCCGAGTAACTGGCCATGTCCAATTCACAAGCCTGTCCCTGAGTTAACATCCCTAAAGCCTGTGTCTTGCTTAGGGCTGGTGGGTCAGGGATATGCTCATCGTACCCAACTAGATAACAGCCAGGTATTTAATAATCCAGGTGCTTGCATTTTGTCTGTATTCACCAGCCATCCCTGGGCACTCAGATGAGTCACAAGCATGGGGCTGCTACTTTTCAACTGGAAAGAGGCTCTGAGGTTAACAGGATTTCATCAGCATAGTGGGAAAGACATTTCTCATGGTAAACAGCTGCCACGGGGCTCCACAAGCTAGTGGACAGCCACCTTACCCCGCTACTTTCCGCTCCCCGTCCTTATTTCCCGGCATCTCAGCGCTCACGGGAGTTTCCTCGGCCACCTGGCTGGCTCACTAATTGTTAGGCTGCAAGCCTTGTACTCACTCGGCCAGCCTCAAGACGGAAGAAAAATTTCGTAGTTAGCGACAGAGACACCAATGGTTTACTGGATAGGGGATCTTACGTGTCTGAAGCAAGGTCCTGGAGCGACACCCCACTGCGTGCTGTGCGCGCTGTGCGCGCTGTGCGCGGCAGACAGCGAGCAGGAAACGCCAGCAATCTTTGCTACCTGGGGGCGGGAGGAGGGGCGGGTGGGGGGAGCCAGGAGGAGGCCACCATCTAGAAAGGGAATTGACGTCAGGTTGGCTCAGTTACTAGGGAGACCAGCAGTTGGGGCATGGTGCAAGCAGGTAGGCAGTTAATTAGGCCCTATAATTAAGAGGATTGGATAGTCATGTGAGAGAAGCAGGGCCTAGTTGATCAGGGGACGTACAGTGAGCAAGAGAACAGCCATCTTGAAAGGCCTGACCATACATAAACAAATACAGAAGAGTTTAATGTTGAGCAGATATTTTTGCAAATAGTACAGTTTAAGTCAAACATTCTAAAAAGCACTTAAATTTTAACAATTTAAATGCAATTAATTAGAAAAGGACCACATAGATAAATACCAGAAAAAGAATTAGATGCCCTATTCTTTCAGAAAGAATGTTTTGCAATGTTCCCAAGTGGCTTATTATGCCCATCCAGCAACGTTACAGGGCCTCATATTCGATCCATTTCTTCTGAACTTCGTAGGTAGCTAGAAATGGTTAGGCAGCAAGCAGTGTTCTTGGAAAAATAGATTCGTGTTACCCTTGGAAACAGAGTGTGTTGCAAGAAAGTCTTTGGCATGAAACAAGGCTGAGTATACACAGCCGTCTCTCAGATGGTGTGGGTTTGGAAACATAAGTGGACAAGCCAAACCCTTTAAGTCTTCCTTTTCCTTTGAACTGAATTCCAGAATGTGTTTTTTATGTTACTGTGTAGCTTTTGTGTTTATCCCTATTTATTCCTGCATAATATTTCATTGAGTGGATGTGGCTATTGAATGAAAACAAGATCCCTCAGTCATTCCAAACTGAGTTAAGTTAAAAGTTCCATGCTTTCCAAGCTCATCTACTCATCCCTTTTGGATAGTGAGAGAAACATCCCAAAGCATGGGTGTGGTCAAATGATAAAGCGAGATTGCTGTCAACTTTTGGGGAAAACTGATATGTTCAGATATTGCTGATGGAAGCGTAAATTTGTATATTCCTTTTAGAGAACAATTTGGCAACATTTACGAAGTGCACTATAAATGTTCATAATATTTGGCACAGTTCCCCCTATTCCTGCGAATTTATCCTGATGGAAGCGTAAATTTGTATATTCCTTTTAGAGAACAATTTGGCAACATTTACGAAGTGCACTATAAATGTTCATAATATTTGGCACAGTTCCCCCTATTCCTGCGAATTTATCCTAATTCCTGCGAATTTATCCTATTATAAAGAAAAAAAAAACATAAATGGAGAGAGAATTCAAATGTAGCGTTAATTATAAATAAAACCTAAGGAACATACTGACTGTTCAACAACAGACAAATAGATAAGTAAAACATCCATGGAATATTTTGTTCCATGAAATAATTATAAACATGAACTGTATAATAACATACAAAAACAAGACGTTAAAAAGCAGGGATGATGATCTGTTTACTTTGATTATACCATGTGATGTGAATAAACTAGAAGGTAACGTTGAATAATGGAAGCGATGGTGTTAAAACAGGAAAAAGGACTAGGTGATTTTTTTTCTTCTTAAATTTCTTTTTTTTTTTTTTAAACTTTGGGTTTATTTATTTATTTATGGCTGTGTTGGGTCTTCGTTTCTGAGGGCTTTCTCTAGTTGCGGCAAGTGGAGGCCACTCTTCATCGCGGTGCGCGGGCCTCTCACTATCGCGGCCTCTCTTGTTGCGGAGCACAGGCTCCAGACGCACAGGCTCAGTAATTGTGGCTCACGGGCCCAGTTGCTCCGCGGCATGTGGGATCTTCCCAGACCAGGGCTCGAACCCATATCCCCTGCATTGGCAGGCAGATTCTCAACCACTGCGCCACCAGGGAAGCCCTTAAATTTCTTTAAATGTTGCTTGAGATAGGCAAAAGAACTGACAAATAAGATAAATAAATGGATGAAGAGTTTTCTTTGTCATTAGAAGAGCAGGTAGATTTTCCTCTTCCCACCCCCAGTGTCAGAAACCAACCAACCAAATACATCAAAAACGAAACTCCTTGCCATTTGCCTTTAAGGAGAGCTACCAGGTTTAGAGTTTACATCTCTGAAATAGCCACTCTGGTGAGAAAAGAGACTAAGAACGAACTTCTGGAGTAGGGTCTTCAATTTGCAGTAAGATTTCACTTCAAGAGATCATACTCTTCTCCCCTCCCTTCCTTTCCTTCCTTCCTCCCTCCCTTCCTCCCTCCCTCCCTCTCTTCCTTCCTTCCTCCCTCCTCCCTCCCTCCCTCTCTTCCTTCCTTCCTTCCTCCCTCCCTCCCTCTGTACCTCCCTTCCTCCCTCTCTTCCTTTTCTTCCTTCAAATATAGCAGACATTTATATTGCTCCTCTCCTCCTTCCTCTTACAAATTTCTTTCCTTGATCATCAATAGGGCTTTAAGGTCCCCTTTTCAATACTTTTTAGTACTTTTTTTACTTTACCTTCCATCTTTATGTAATTACTTTACCCTTTATTTCTATATGTTATTTACAGTTAATTCACTAGTGCACTTTTACTCTCACCCTGTTTTGTGTTTCTTTTAAAGATACCCTGGCTGGACATGGAAGCAACCTAAGTGTCCATCATTGGATGAATGGCTAAAGAAGATGTGGCACATATATACAATGGAATATTACTCAGCCATAAAAAGAAATGAAATGGAGGTATTTGTAATGAGGTGGATGGAGTTAGAGTCTGTCATACAGAGTGAAGTAAGTCAGAAAGAGAAAAACAAATACAGTATGCTAACACATATATATGGAATCTAGGGGAAAAAAAAAAAAAAAGGTCATGAAGAACCTAGTGGCAAGACGGGAATAAAGACACAGACCTACTAGAGAATGGACTTGAGGATATGGGGAGGGGGAGGGGTGAGATGTGACAGGGTGAGAGAGTGTCATGGACATATATACACTACCAAATGTAAAATAGATAGCTAGTGGGAAGCAGCTGCATAGCACAGGGAGATCAGCTCGGTGCTTTGTGACCACCTAGAGGGGTGGGATAGGGAGGGAGGGAGGGAGGGAGATGCAAGAGGGAAGAGATATGGGAACATATGTATATGTATAACTGATTCTCTTTGTTATAAAGCAGAAACTAACACACCATTGTAAAGCAATTATACTTCAATAAAGATGTTTAAAAAAAAAAAAAAAAAAGATACCCTGACTGACTAGCTATAATTTCATTTTCAGTAGTGGATATAAATAAAGGTTAACTTGACTCCAGCTCTTAAATAGCACTTTTATGGTTAAGTGGTTATGGCTAAGTTTATGGTTGTGGTTAAATAATTTCTCAGAAGAACTAAAAGTTAATGGCTTTGCGTCATTAAGAACATCTTCTAATTATTCCTGTCTTTTATTCAAATTCTGTTAAAAACATAGTAAATGCTTTAAATTTCTTTATATTTATACAGTATAAATAAATGCCTTATGGGGAAATTAACCATACTTTTTCATCTGTTTTTAAAATAGTTTTTGTCACTTAGTGTATATAGTTTGTCATATCGTTGAATAGTATTTCTATTTTTCATTTGTGTGGAGTAAACTAGCCAGGTATCTGCTGCCTAGTCTGTTTGCAGTGATTATATCATTTTGTGTTGCTAGTGATTTATTTTCTGAGAGTTATTCATATTGAAACATTTTCAGTTCAAGTGGATCATTGCCCTAAAGCACTTTTCAACTTAATAAATATAAGTAAAAATTGGACTTTTCATTTTGTTATGAAGTTTTGATTATAGGCAAAAACTCTAATTTGACTCTTTTCTTAACTTAGTTCTTTTAGCATTTAAAAATACCAGATATCATTACAAAAACTTATGCTTCTCCAAATGGGAATGTAACACTGTTACATTTTCTGTTTCTCTGTTTTCGTAGGTGACGTGTAAGTCATGTTTCTCTGTTTTCACAAGTAACATGTAAGGGTACTTCTGAGGCTTAATTTAACCATCATAGGTGACACTTGAGCAGTGTCATTATGAAATAATATGCAAATCCTTCACCTTAACAATACTCACCGAGAAGCTACTATGTATTAGGCTCAACGTGGGGCCCTAGGATACAACAGGAAGCAAGACTGTACCCTCTTCGCAGACTGTGCTCTTCACCTGCAAAATAGGAAACTGATATTTTATGAGGCTCCTTTTAGGAGTAAAGTCTCTAATTAATCTGATTGTTTTTATTTCAAAGATCATAAAAGATTATCCATTTTAGTAAAAGCGAAACTTTAAAAATAATTAAGATATTTTAAGTGATACCTGGTTCAATATCTAGAGTTTACCATGGTAGACAAGAACTGGTGAATGTTAGGGTTATCTTTGAATATGACTATAGATGTGTATATTTATATTTTCAAATATATGTGTATTGCACAAAGGAATTTAAATTGTAGGTTGCCATATGCACTCAGAAAATTGAACAAAAGCAATGAAACATGGTAAATACAACAAAACACAACAAAACAGAAGTTAGAGGGTTTTACACATAGACTAAACCCATTCCCTGAAAAATTCAGGGCAGACATTAAATATTTCTACTACCATGATACTGAGATGAGAGGATAGCCTTGTGATATTACATACTGACTCTTCAGAAAATCCAATATTAAAAATCCTAAACTCATAAGAGAACTAAGTGTATTAGTTCCATGTTACACAAGGAGTCATTTGTCGGTTTTCTTTAAAAGGAACCATTTATGATCCCTCCACGAGTATATTTGTAACATGATTCCATGTACAAAATTTCCCTTTCTGCACAGTTTCTCAGTAACAAATCTATTGTGTAAAGCATGGTCCACTTGTAATCTTCTTATACCGTACTAAGCTAGGCTGAGCAGCCTCAAGGTCATTCAGACTGGTTTTGGCTTCTGTGTAAAGACGGCCCCAAGCTATTTAAGGAACATCTGGCTGCTGGAGAGCTTGGAGCCAAATTTGCCGTTCATCACTAGCAAGTGCCTGCTTTTTAGATATTAACCTCACTCCTGGCTCCATCTAACTTTTCCATTCTTATTTTTCATTTACTTTGTTTAAAAACACATATTAATTAAAAAGTTAAAAAAATTTTACATGTGAAAAAAACTCTCAATAATCTACCCTAAATTGTTTTGGGTGAATATCTAGATATAAATAAATAAAAAGGGGCTAAATAATTTGTGTGATCATTAGGAAACCCAAAAGACCACAATTACGCAATAGCCTATTGCTTTAGTTATGTTTCTGCTAAAATATCCAAAATGAATAACCACAAAAAGCATCACTTTTTAACAGACAATAAGTCACGTGTTAGTAAACACAAAGAGTTAGCATGGGTAAATGACTTATTTAAATACATGGTTTTACTTGAAGTAATCCTAATAGTACTTACTTGTAAATTAAATTCTAAACAGTATATAAATCTGCATAAATAGACTATGACATCTTGAAAACTGCTTCAATCTTTAAAATAGTACATTAAAGTTGATTTACCACATGATCCTCATGAAAATACCTATGACATCTACATTAATACACAGTGAAAGGATAGTAATCAGTGAAACGTCTGGGATTTCCACATGAATCAACACTGGTGCATTGCTAATGTAACACTCAATTACATCATGTTTAATTTATGTGGAAATGTTTGGATATGCCTAAAATGTCTGTGGTAAATCATTTTGGGATCTTAATTGAACATTTTTCTGTGATAAATTACTCTGTAAACACTGAAATAATATTCTTACATAACTACCAATTTATTTTGAAAGACTCCAACAACCCCAAATCATTATTTTCTTTGTGTGATCCTAAGCTTGTATCCTTCAGGAATTTATTTTCCTTTCTGGTAGCAAATAATTTTAGCATTCATGAAATGCTTATTTCCATCCCATAGCTTGGTTATCATTTTTTAAAACTCAAAATATCTTGTTATTTTAATATACTAAAGATCATGGTGAGCTATAGTCTCTTCAGTAATGAAAAATGCTTAGAATTAAAAATTTGACACTCTTTTCCCCAATAATAAGCTACTTAATTTAATATACTAAAGTAGTGATACTCTATTTTCATACTCAATTACTTTATTATTAAGAATATTTAAGGGACTTCCCTGGTGGTGCAATGGTTAAGAATCCACCTGCCAATGCAGGGGACACGAGTTCAAGCCCTGGTCCGGGAAGATCCTACATGCCGTGGAGCAACTAAGCCCGTGTGCCACAACTACTGAGCCTGCACTCTAGAGCCTGCGAGCCACAACTACTGAACCCGCGTGCCAAAAATACTGAAGCCCGCACGCCTAGAGCCTGTGCTCTGTAACAAGAGAAGCCACTGCAATGAGAGGCCTGCGCACCTCAACGAAGAGCAGCTCCTGTTCGCCACAACTAGAAAAAGCCCGGTGCAGCAATGAAAACCAATGCAGCCAAAAATAAATTAATTAATTTAAAAAATATTTAAAAAAAAGAATATTTAAGAAAGGAGTTCATTTTCATGGTGGAGACTAGTTGAAATGTCACTATTATAGTTAATACAGAAAAGATTTTATATGAAGCTGAGAAATAAATATTTTTAATCATAAAAATACTATGATACTAAAAATTAATAATTTCCCATGTCACTACCATTCATTACCTGATGAAATGTTTAAATCAAATAAATGTTTAAATCAAATAAATTCTATTTTGAAATTTTTATACACCTGTTTACTTGAAATATAATAATTCCCCCTAGAACTATAATTAAAGTAATATAATTTAATTAAAATTGATGTAAATTTATATTATTCTAATAGTTATAAACTTAAATTGGACTATGATTTTTCTATCATTTTCCAGAAAAATGAGTCAACAGCAAATCTGGAGACTGTACCAATCAGAATTCTTGGCTGCAAACAAACAAACAGCAGCACCAACAAAGCAACCTGATACAGCAAAGGTAATCATGGGTTCTTCAGCTGAGGCCTTAACTGGATTTTGTGACTCCCTTCCTCCACTACACTTTCCTTGCCTTCAGTTTGAATCTCAATGGGTCATGATTCTTTACCCAATATGGTGAGGGATCTGAGCCCCTGGTAGCCTTGCTTAAATCAGATTGCAGTATACTGACATTTTCTTCCACCCACAACTGTGGCAGTAAGTCTACTTTCCCTTAAGCGGAACTGACAAACATAGTAACACAGCAACAACAGTAATAATCTTTTCTCTCTAGTTTTTTGTTTTTGCCTGCTTCCATAGGGCATGAAGAACCCAAACTGATTAGGTGCAGCCTTAGCTTCCAATTCAATGGAATTCCAATCCTCATGTTCCTCTTCCATCAGAATCCAAAATCAAAAGGATAGAAAACAAACAATTGGCAAGTGAGTTAGTAAATATAATCCTGAGAACCTCCATTCCAATTTTAAACCCTACAATTCTAGACTTGGATATTCTGACTAAGTGGAAAAAGAACTCCATGTGGCAATCATTTGTTCAAAATGTAAACCATATCCTGCAAGAAAACACATCAACCCCCCACGCTGTTGACTCTCGGTTAAGCTTATCTGACTCAGTGACTAGTTTCTCCTAGTAATGGGGTATGCAATGGTATCAATGAATCCCTTGAATATTAACCCATTGCCTTCCTTGTTTCCTTAAAAAAATGAGTTCCTTTAAACTGAATCTATTTAGTGTGGGGTACCATCGCCTTGCATAAGGCAACCAATTAATCTACAGATGGTGTAATGACACAGAAGAATGATCAGGGAAAGCAAAAACAAATTCAGAATAAATATCTACTGCAATAAGGAAAAACTGCTGCTCGCTGCTACCCATCCCATAAAGATGATAGGTATTCCGTGTAGACAACTTGATATCAAATTGTTCTTTTGTCTCTCTAGGTATAATGCTTTTTAGAAGGCCATGATCAGTTACTGATACTAGAAAATGGAGTGTTCACTGTAGCCGGATGGCCACTGATGAGAACTCCATGTTGTTGAAACCGTGGATAATCTTCATTCCCTCTATGATAAACATTTGGTTCATGAATCTGCTGGCATTACTGAGAAAGGAGGTTAACCTATATTTACTGAGTGGGTCACCTTATCTGTTCAACATACCCTTTCCCCAAACTCCCTCCATAATCTCCAACCCTGCTCTTCCCAACTGTCTGGCCATCCAGCTAGTTCATTAGCCACTGAGTTGGTATAGGTTCTTGTTCTGATTATCTTTACTGCATATAAAATTAACCTACAATTTAGTGGCTTAAAACAATCATTCTATTATGATCATGGATTCTGTAGGTAAGGAATTCAGGTGGAACACTGGGGATGGCTTTCCCTTGCTCTATGATGTCTGCTGCCTCAGCTAGGAAGTCTTAAGTCTGGGGATGACTCAATGACTATGGGCTGGAACCATCTGAAAGCTCCTTCGCTCACATATCTGGTACCTAGACTGGGCTGACTCAAGGACGAGGACTGGTGACTGAAGTAATTACATGTGGCCTCTCTTGGCAACCACATAGCATGACAGCCACAGGGTGATAGGATTTCATTCCCAGGGACCACAGGAAATAAGTTAATTAGCTGTTTCACTTTTGCATAGTAGAATAAGGCAGATCTAAATTCTATCTCTAAAATGACTAGAATTTTAAATTCCTTCACCCTCAACAAAGCCAGATAAAAGCCCTGGATCCTGCCAATTTCACCAAGATTCTGTGCTGCAACTCACTACGGGTAACAATTTCTGTTTAAATCGGGGTCTTGGTTGCACAGCAGAAACTGACTCTGATCCTACTAAGCAGAAAAGGACTTCACTGGAAGAAAAAAGGTTGGCTCAGACAGTCCATAAGAGGGCTAAAGAACCAAGCTCAGAAAAGGGCCCTGAATTAGAGACTGGGAAGCAGAGAATGTAGCTAAGCTCATATCTCAGGATCAGCCTGGAGAGAACATCTCCACTAACAGTGCCCCCACTGGATCCTGGCTGCTGCTGCTAACGTGAAGACCTACCACCGCTGTGACTGACTTCACTGTTCAGTCACCTCCAGAACAACCCCTAACTACCCCTGATTTTGTCACTTTCTACAGATCCAACATTCCCATATAGAGCTTCCTGCTGGCCAAACTTAATGACATGTCTGCTTCTTAGCTCTTGGGGTGAGAAGAGGGGATGAATGCTTCTTCTAGTTCCCCAGAGGGAAGTGGGACTCTGCCTCACCACATTTACACAACAGGATTCCTACCAAATAAAAACGGGGCTTAGATTATGGGCAGACAAAAATAAAGCATATACCTATTGAACATGCTTAATCCGATTATTTAATAATTAAAATGAATGAATGGGTGAATTAACAGTAAGACTTAATTAGTTCAAGCAACTACTTTAATAAAAAGAGCCCCAAGCTTCTAGCCTTAATGTTGCTGTGTGACTGGGTAAATCATTTAACCTCTCGAGTTCTTTTTTCTCATATATAATAAGAGGGTTTGGCCTCTGATCTCTGATTTTCATTAGAACTAACGTCTTTTTAAAAATTATTGTCAGTGTTATTTGCAGAGGCTCATCCACATGGTGGAGCCATATGCCTAGGACTTGGCAGTACCCACTGCACTAGTTTTATAATATTTAAAAAACTCTTAGTGAACCAAGTTGGCTAATTTTTTTGAAGTTACAAATGGATTGTTTTAATGTGTGTATATAATGAAAGATTATTGAACAAAGCTTGGTGAAATTTAATGGTTATGCATCCAATTTTCCATTTTGTGTGCAGAAATTTGGGGATTAAAAAAATTTTTTTTATACATGGTCTCATTTTGTTTTCTGAACTCCAACACAGTTTCATCGTCTGGAGATAGCCTATAGCCTGGAAAACAGCATATTCAAGAAAACACCCTTCCCCAAAGAGTGTGGGTTCTTGGTATAGAAATCTTTTCATGAGAGACTTGGTTCCAAGGTTCTCCATGAGGAAATTTGGGTACTTTCCATTTAATTCTCTCATCTGAGTCATTCCTTCAGTGGCCTAGATGTCACCTCTGAGGATGATTCAACCTTTTCAAGACAACACAGAATCTTTTCTATCCTCTTTGGGAAAGATCACAAATATGCTTCGGAGGGAAAGATGATGACACTCCAGACTGTCTGGCTTCCCCTTTCACAGTGATTCTATTAGGGAGTCTCTCAAGCTTATAGGGAATCCCCCTTCATCCATCTTTTGGCAGCCTGTACTGAACCAAGACCAAATCTTCGAAGACTTAACTCGTGGTGGCTCCCACAGCCCATCCTTCACAACAGAGCAATGTCTTGTAAATTCAGAGAAGCATGTTTGCACTTTGGACAAAAATATGATTGGCCAAAATTCTGCACAGTTTGCTATACCATAGGATGGATCCAAATTTCCAAACAGGGTTATGACAGAAAAATCAGACAATTGGAATAGGCATTCAGAAATGGCTGCTCATCTAGCAACATGAAGTTCCCATACTTGGGGACTTTTGGTTTTATTTACCCGACTTGAGTCATGTCTGTGTAAGGGAAATTCCTAGTGAGGTCCTGGATGTGACCACTGGGTGTGCTCCAGTCTCCTCAAGCCAGCACCAGGTCAAAACAGGACCTCATTCAGTGAAGCTTACAGTCAGACTGGCTCCCTCAATCTTGCCGTGGGGCTGGCTCCATGGCTACAGGGAAGCTCGCACAGCAGGAATATACATTCAGAAGTTGCCTTCCAACCAGCTACATTAAATCCCCATATTATGGCAGACAATGGCTGTTATATTTTATCACATAGATGTAACCAAAGATTACTGGTTAGTTGAAGATTTAATACGAACAGATGATGGGTAAATTTCACAAGTGACACAGTGTTGTTTGGAACATTTTCATTTTCTCACCAACATTACAAAAAAAAAAAAAAATCACAGCTGAAGGGACCAGTAATAATGATCTACTTCATGAGCTGATAGAGAGAAAACTCAAGAAGAGAGTAAATGTTCACACTTGTACTGTGTTAAAATTCTTCACACAGGGCCTGGCATAAAATGATCATAACACTGAACTAACATTTGTGTTAGTTAACTTTACGACATGGACATATTATTACATCTATTTTTAGGGAGAAAAATTGAGGTACAAAAAAAAGTTACATTGCCTAAGTACATCCTGTTAGTTAGAGATGGGCTGACGTTTGAACTCAGGTCTTTTCTTACCACAGCCCGTGGGCTTAGCCACACTACTCTGCTTGTGATGGATGCAGGCTGAATAGATGTATTTTTTAAATAAATAAATACGCTAAGCACAGAAATCATAGAATACATAACGCCTTCTTGGATTATGAGTTTTTTTTTTTTGCTTTCTGTTTTTAAAGTACTCTTTTCATATCAGAACATTTTAAACCCATTTGTTTATTTATTTATTTTTGGCTGTGTTGGGTCTTCGTTTCTGTGCGAGGGTTTTCTCTAGTTGTGGCAAGCGGGGGCCACTCTTCATTGCGGTGCGCGGGCCTCTCACTATCGCGACCTCTCTTGTTGCGGAGCACAGGCTCCAGACGTGCAGGCTCAGTAGTTGTGGCTCACGGGCCTAGTTGCTCCGCGGCATGTGGGATCTTCCCAGACCAGGGCTCGAACCCGTGTCGCCTGCATTGGCAGGCAGATTCTCAACCACTGCGCCACCAGGGAAGCCCCGGAGTATGAGCTTTTAAACCTCCTCTTCATTCCTATTATATTCCTATAATTTTGTTAATTTATTTTATTAGTGTCTCGAATTCAGTTTAGCAAAAATATTCTTCCTAAACTTTAATAAAATCTGTTGGTTAATATAGACATAGCTTGCTTTGTGTTAACTTTTTTTACATGAAACTGTGTTGACCTTTGATGTATATACTGTATAGTTGTCAATTCCCAAGTTTAAGTATATGTAAACAAAAACAAAATCTCTTGTATTTTTTAAAAGGTTAAATGAAGCACATTGATGACCTATGTAAATACAATAGATTTGCTGAAGGGACTGTTTCAGTGGCCTTTACATACTGGTGTCAAGTTCAACCAAACATGGTAAACTTGTTCCAAAAATACATGTCATTTTTAGGGGTCACATTTATTGCTGAAATGACATCCTTATGTGCTATAAAAATGACAGTCATTTTATGTAGACCCCTTTATTCATTTGACACTATTCTCTGTTTCTTTTTAGGATTTCTGAGGATTTTTATTTCCTATTGTATATCCAAACCAACCTTACCGTGTCCCTTAAAAAGAACTTTCCAGAGAAGCATCCAGGAATTAATAAGTAAGCAATAGAATATTTTAGATAAGTTTTACAGACTGTTCAACTGTCACATATGCCAAAAAAGTCACTGTTTTTATATAGACTGGTAATTGACCTGATAATCTGTGTAGGAAGTGAGTTGTTTTATTCACTTACATATTTATATATTATACCATTATACAGGCATCCAGTGCTTTGGGGAATGAATACTTACAAAATAATGTTAGTTAAAAGGTCTTGTCAAGTAAGATGAAACTTATTTTAGTTGCAAAATCAGGGGTTGGCAAACTTTTCTGTAAAGGGTCAGATAGTAAATATTTTAGGCTTTCCTGGCCATATGGTCTCTGCTGCAACTCCTCAACTCTGCCATTGTAAAGCAAAAGTATACAAATAAAAAATAAATAAATAAATAAAATAAAATAAAAATAAAAAACATAAAAAAAAAAAAGCATACAAATAGTGCAACTGTGTTCCCATAAAACTTTACGGACACTGAATTTTGAATTTAATTTTTACGTATCACAAAATATTATTCTTCTTTTGATTTTCTTCAACCATTTAAAAATGTGAAAAGCATTCTTAGCTTGTGGGCCCTCCGGCTGTAGTTTGCTAACCCCTGCAATAAACAGTGAAATCAGACGTAGGTGAATAACAAAAATCTCCCAATGAAATTATTTTTTAAATGTTAATGATAAAGGGCTTCCCTGGTGGTGCAGTGGATAAGAATCTGCCTGCCAATGCAAGGGACACAGGTTCGATCCCTGGTCTGGGAAGATCCCACATGCCGTGGAGCAACTAAGCCCGTGCGCCACAACTACTGAGCCCGCGCGCCTAGAGCCTGTGCTCGGCAACAAGAGAAGCCACAGCAATGAGAAGCCCACGCACCACAACAAAGAGTAGCCCCTGCTCGCCGCAACTAGAGAAAGCCCGTGTGCAGCAACAAAAACCCAACACAGCCAAAAATTAAAAAAAAAAAAAGTTAATGATAAAGATACAAAGATAGTGGCATTTTAATTAGTATATTTGCTTTTGCTTTTAACCTCTGCTAGGAATTTTCATCTTCTTTGTTACCCCTTCTGAATTTACAGTGTTTTCTAAATCCACTATCTTTTCTTTTTATTATCGGTCAACCATTTTACCCTTGATCCTGTATTCTTCAAAACGTGCACTGATTTGCTATATTCTTATAATTTATAATAATTGATAACAATTATTGGGATAATTAATAACAAAGAATATATTAGCTTCTTCTTTATCCTTGCCCTGATGAAAGTTGTCATTTTATATGTTTTTAGGTTTTCATAAATGCAATAAGTATTCCTCTGTCTTCTTATTAATATAAAATTTTCTTCCCTCACATTTCTCTTTACTGATAGATTATGTTTAAAATATGCTGATGTACTATGATAATTTTGGCTCTTCTAATAATGATGTAATCTAAAATGGGGATTAATGGCTATTAATAACATTGGCCCTGAACATTGGCCCTTGTGGAACTGGTCAGAATATGGAAGACCAGAACCAAAAGTACAGGCAGGATTAAAAGTTGGGTGAAGACCTGAAATAGAAACACACAAGGATAATTGTTTTAATGATAAGGAGGTGAAGATGTGATACTGAAGGAGAGTTCAAAGTTGGCCATACATCCAAGGAAAAAGGACAGGCACATCACAAGAATAAGTGACAAAAGTTCTAAAAGTTCAAAGGTGTCTTTTTAGAGATGGACTAGGCCACTGGTCAAAACTAAAGAATACTAATTAGTTGACATTTTAATACAGATTATGGGTAAGATTCATAAACAACATAGTGTCTGAAAAATGTTTGTTTTCTCATAACATTATCAATATTACAAAAAAAAAAACCCCTCAGAGCAGAAGAGAAAAGATCACTAAGTATGAACAAGTTGATGAGCTGATAACATCCATATTACCAGCTGATAACATTGGTTTGGCAGCTGGTAATATGGATCCTTAGCTAGAGAGGCCAAGGTTCAAATGTATGTGAATGGCAGGCATTGCATGGTGAAAAGCCCAAGTGTAGAAACTGGCACACGAAGTAGGAAAACTAGAGACAAGGTAGAAAGAGGAATGGGATCAAGGAAGATATTCACAACCTGGAATCTGAGTCATCTATCAAAGATAGATTGAAACTTGCAGGGAACAACCTGAATTTTGAGTTCCTACCAGCATTGGGAGAATAGTCACAGATGAGGTTCTTCTGCAGAGGAATTAGAATGGCAGGAAAAAAAGAGAGAGAGAGAGAGCTGTACTATAAACAACATGAGATAAGAATGAAGTGACACCATAGTTAGATTACATACTTTTTATAAAGTGAAACCTAGGTCTTTCAATTTATTCATTTAAAGTATGTCACTATTCAAATTATGTGTCATCAATCAGAGATTAGTTGATGTTTATTTTAGTCATTTTAATGAAAAATATGGTCATGGAAAATGCATATTTGATTGTGTATGTCCTAAAATCCGGTACTCATGCCTGTTTGGAGAAGTCCATCTGGTCACATACTTGGCCTCACACCTTAACGACCCAACACTAAGTCCTGTCCTAGCTCCTGAAACATCTCTCTATGCATCTATTTCTTTCCTCCCCGTTGTCTCAACTTAGTTCAGGTCTTTGTCTTATTTCACTTGGATTACTGAAATGTCTTCACAAATTCTCTCTTCACTCTGGAGCCAGAATGATCTTTACAAAACAAAAATTACCTCATGCCCCTTCCCATCACTTTTAAAAGCCCAACTCCAATTAACACCCAGCTGCACAACTTTGCTAATGTACTTTTACTTCTCCATGCCACACTTTCATTATCTATCAATATAAAATCAGGAGTAGTAGCAGCACCTAGAGCATATACTAGTTACAAAGACAAAGTGAGATAAATTTAGAACAATGAGGAGCCCACATTTCTGTAACTGAAACTTGCAGAAATGCATTACATGTTACTCTTATTATTGAGAATGGCATCCAAATTCCTTTGTAGGGCATTCAGCGCCCCTCATGATCTTGCCCTTGCTTTCCTGTCCATCATTAACCCTCTTCACTCTCCATACCGTTCTCTCCTTTGCACCAGCTAAGCTCTGGTTGAGCTATACTGAACTACTTGCAGCTATTTTGAACCTTCCATTCTTTCTCTTGGATTAGGGTCTTTGCACATGTACCTGTTCTATCTGGAAAGTCCCATCTCGCGTAATTTGCCTAATTAAATTCTATTCTTTTTTAGGACATAGCTTCATGGTCATCTTTGCAAAGACTTTTCTGGTCTCCCATGCCTGGACCAGCTGCTCTTTCTGCCTAGATGCCTTGTGTACCTGTGTTTTCACCTGCCTTCCTAAAAATTCACTGTAACTGCTTGCTTCTTTGGCTTTCTCCCCATTTATCCATAAGATTCTTGGAGGCAGAATTTTCTGAGGGCAGAGCCTATGACAGTGCCTGGCACATAATGCACATATAATAAATATTTGCTGCCTTCATGAGTGAATAGGATGGCATAATACAGTTGTTACTTCAAAAGTGAAACAAAGAAAAGCATATTGGTGGCAATTATATAAAAGTCCTATTTGTTTCCTTCCCAAAATATTCAAGTACGCTGGAAATACATAAGTAAATGTGGCATTTGGAATATAAATAGGTCTTAAGTGAAAGCTTGTAATCATTATATATCAAGCATTTTTAAAATGTACTGTAAAAATACACTTAATGTTACAAGCTGTAAATTATTGAACCAGATAGAAAAAATCAAATTGGCAAACAAATTATGTTTCTATTTATAATTATTTCTTACTTTTTTTTTGTTTTACAGTTAGGGTTTCTCCTTTAACTTTGAGATAAACATGTTCACTGAGCTTGGCTTACTGGACTGTAAACGAGGACTGACTGAATTGAAGCACACTGGGGAAATACAAATATATTTTTATTCATCATGGCAGATACTCTTTGAAACTTGAATTGTGAGAACAGAAGTTCAATTAATGTGTTTTTCACTTGTTCTTCTGACACAAAGAGGCCAAATGACACAGTGGAAAGATCCTCAACTAAGCGTCAAGAAAAAACCTTGTATTCTAGTGCCCTCTTTTCCACTTAAAATAGCCTTGTGACTGTGTGTCATTCAGTATCTCTGAGGTTTAGATATGGAAAAGAAAGACATGTTGTAAGTGGCACAGCAGGGGTGGTAGAAAGTCTCTGATATGTACATGCCTGGGGAGTCCTGGTTTTGCCACTAATACTTGGGTGACCATTGAACCATCTGTTTTCATTTTCTCTTTCACTCATTTACATACTGTAAGTGCTCAGCATATACTGACCCTTTGTTAGGGGATTCAGAAATAAAATACATAGTTCTCATCTAGAGTAGCTCAGAGTTCAGTGTAAAAGACAGAGATCCAGATCTCTGATAATATCATCTCTAGTCACACATCCCAAACATTTATGTGCATAAGAATCACCTGTGGATTTCCTTAAAATGCAGATTGTGATTCAGTAGGTCTGGGGTAGAGCCTGAGAGTCTATATTTTTCACAAGTTCCCAGGCGTAGAGACTGTGGACCAGTGGACCACAGTTTGAGGCGCAAGTTCATTGGGATATAAACAGAGAGATGCTGAAGGAGCACAGAAGAAAGGAAACTAACTCAACCAGGAAGGCTCCACTGAAAAGGGAGGTATTATATGCATATGAGTAGAGGGAATATTTTATAAAGGACAGAAGTGTGAATGGCTATGATGTGGGTGTAGAAGAAAAGATAGCAAATTGGTGGAGGCATGTGGCAGGGAGACCAATTTCCAGGAAGTGCAATAGTCCACGTGGGGGATGATGAGGACCTAAATTACCTTAATTCTTTCATCTGATTATTCGTAGCTCAGTTTTGCAAATGGGGTGTGGTGAAGAGGGCCTCATGAAGGTGGGAATAGTGTGGATGAAAATGAAACAGATTTCTCCCAATATATTTATGAGGTAAAAAATAACAGGACCAGATTTCTGATTGAATGTGGTTGAGGGTAAAGGATGAGGCATGCAGGGATGTTTGCATCTCAGGTGACTGAAAAACAGGGTTATTTTTTAACTCAGGAATTCAATAGAAGAAGCAGGTTGGATTTGGTGGGGGAAGTGAAAAGTGAAGATGAAGTGAGTTTTGAACACATAAAATTTAATGACTGGGAGACAGAAATTCATGTCCATTTAAGTGTAAAGATCCACTGTTGCTCCCTTTTCTTAAATCCATTGTCCTTGAATGATGCACAGAGTTACTACTTTCTATTTAGCAATAAACAAAACATCTTTGAGAACGAATTAACATTGTACAGTCATCTCAGGAGTCCCTTTAGGGATTTTCTTTTCTCACTTATAAATTCTCTTTGTGTATCCTTAGAAGTTGACTATTATGACTTATAGTATTAATTTTTTTTTCTGAATACAACATTTTTTTATCTTGCCCATGGGTGGGTCATATAATACAATTCATTTTCTGTGTCTCTTCCTCTTAATTGTTGCTGCATCATTTCAGCTGTTTTTGTTGAAAAGTGATTATTGACTTTATTTTCTCCTTTGACACTACCATTTTATTTCTCATGGGCTTTATCTGATTATACTTCAGACTTTTAAAATAAGTCATTCTGAAATAATCTGTCCTGAGTAAATTCTCTTCGGTAGTCCTATAACTTATAGCTTATATACTAAAGTTGAAATTTATTACTTAATATTTCCCCAATATATCATGAAATATCTTGCCCCTTCACCTTTGCTGATATTGTGTTGCCACACAACCTTCAAAACCTAGTTTTCTCTTTCAAGATCTTTTAATTTTTCAAGAGAAGTAGAAATCTAGATTTTTATTTGAAGTCTACAGACCTTAATGATGTTGGCTCAAATATTTTAAAGAATACTATTCATAGTTGTTATGGTTTGATCTGTCAACTAAAAAGATATGTTGAATTCTTCACTCCAGTGCCTGTGGATGTGACCTTATTTCAAAATAGGGTCTCTGCAGATGTAATCAGTTAAGATGAGGTCATTAGGGTGAACCCTAATACTGTATGACTGGTGTCCTTATAAGAAGAAAAGAAGGAGAAGAAGAACTACAGTCCTGCAGCCTGCAGAATGAAAACCACATTCACAGAAAGATAGACAAAATGAAAAGGTAGAGGACTATGTACCAGATGAAGGAACAAGATAAAACCCCAGAAAAACAACTAAATGAAGTGGAGATAGGCAATCTTCCAGAAAAAGAATTGAGAATAACGATAGTGAAGATGATCCAGGACCTCAGAAAAAGAATGGAGGCAAGGATCGAGAAGATGCAAGAAATGTTTAACAAAGACCTAGAAGAACTTAAGAACAAACAAAGATGAACAATACAATAACTGATATGAAAAATACACTAGAAGGAATCAATAGCAGAATAACTGAGGCAGAAGAACGGATAAATGACCTGGAAGACAGAACGGTGGAATTCACTGCTGCAGAACAGAAAAAAGAAAAAAGAATGAAAAGAAATGAAGACAGCCTAAGAGACCTCTGGGACAACATTAAATGCACCAACATTTGCATTATAGGGGTCTCAGAAGGAGAAGAGAGAGAGGAAGGACCCGAGAAAATATTTGAAGAGATTATAGTCGAAAACTTCCCTAACATGGGAAAGGAAATAGCCACCCAAGTCCAGGAAGCACAGAGAGTCCCAGGCAGGATAAACCCAAGGAGAAACACACCGAGACACATAGTAATCAAATTGACAAAAATTAAAGACAAAGAAAAATTATTAAAAGCAGCAAGGGAAAAACAACAAATAACATACAAGGGAACTCACATAAGGTTAAGAGCTGATTTCTCAGCAGAAATTCTACAAGCCAGAAGGGAGTGGCACGATATGTTTAAAGTGACGAAAGGAAAGAACCTACAACCAAGATTACTCTACCCGGCAAGGATCTCATTCAGATTTGACGGAGAAATCAAAAGCTTTACAGACAAGCAAAAGCTAAGAGAATTCAGCACCACTAAACCAGCTCTACAACAAATGCTAAAGGAACTTCTCTAAGTGGGAAACACAAGAGAAGAAAAGGACCTACAAAAACAAACCCAAAACAATTAAGAAAATGGTCATAGGAACATACATATGAATAATTACCTTAAATGTGAATGGATTAAATGCTCCAACCAAAAGACACAGGCTTGCTGAATGGATACAAAAACAAGACCCATAAATGTGCTGTCTCCAAGAGACCCACTTCAGACCTAGGGACACATACAGACTGAAAGTGAGGAGATGGAAAAAGATATTCCATGCAAATGGAAATCAAAAGAAAGCTGGAGTAGCAATATCCATATCAGGTAAAATAGACTTTAAAATAAAGAATGTTACAAGAGACAAAGAAGGACATTACATAATGATCAAGGGATCAATCCAAGAAGAAGATATAACAATTATAAATATATATGCACCTGACATAGGAGCACCTCAATACATAAGGCAACTGCTAACAGCTATAAAAGAGGAAATCAACAGTAACACAATAATCGTGGGGTACTTTAACACCTCACTTACACCAATGGACAGATCATCCAGACAGAAAATTAATAAGGAAACACAAGCTTTAAATGACACAATAGACCAGATAGATTTAATTGATATTTATAGGACATTCCATCCAAAAACAGCAGATTACACTTTCTTCTCAAGTGCATACGGAACATTCTCCAGGATAGACCACATCTTCAGTCACAAATCAAGCCTCGGTAAATTTAAGAAAATTGAAATCATATCAGGCATCTTTTCTGACCACAATGCTATGAGATTAGAAATAAATTACAGGGGAAAAAAACGTAAAAAATACAAACACATGGAGGCTAAACAATATGCTACTAAATAACCAAGAGATCACTGAAGAAATCAAAGAGGAAATCAAAAAATACCTAGAGACAAATGACAATGAAAACACGATGATCCAAAACCTATGGGATGCAGCAAAAGCAGTTCTAAGAGGAAAGCTTATAGCAATACAATCCTACCTTAAGAAACAAGAAACATCTCAAATAAACAATCTAACCTTACACTTAAAGGAACTAGAGAAAGAAGTACAAACAAAACCCAAAGTTAGTAGAAGGAAAGAAATCATAAAGATCAGGGCAAAAATATATGAAAAAGAAACAAAGAAAACACTACAAAGATCAATAAAACTAAAGGCTGGTTCTTTGAGAAGATAAACAAAATTGATAAACCTTTAGCTAGACTCATCAAGAAAAAGAGGGAGAGGACTCAAGTCAATAAAATTAGAAATGAAAACGGAGAAGTTACAATGGACACTGCAGAAATACAAAGCATCCTAAGAGACTACTACAAGCAACTCTATGCCAATAAAATGGACAACCTGGAAGAAATGGACAAATTCTTAGAAAGGTATAACCTTCCAAGACTGAATCAGGAAGAAATAGAAAATATGAACAGACCAATCACAAGTAATGAAGTTGAAACTGTGATTAAAAATCTTCCAACAAACAAAAGTCTAGGACCAGGGTTGGTTTCACATCGCAGAAACAGCCCGCTCTCCCTCTGAGAGTGTAACTGTGCTTTAATAAACTTTGCTTTGCAAAAAAAAAAAAAAAAAAAAGTCTAGGACCAGATGGCTTCACAGGTGAATTCTATCAAACATTTAGAGAAGAGCTAACACCCATCCTTCTCAAACTCTTCCAAAAAATTGCAGAGGAAGGAACACTCCCAAACTCATTCTATGAGGCCACCATCACCCTGATACCAAAACCAGACAAAGATACTACAAAAAAAGAAAATTACAGACCAATAACACTGATGAACATAGAGGTAAAAATCCTCAAAATAGTAGCAAACAGAATCCAACAACACATTAGAAGGATCATACACCATGATCAGTGGGATTTATCCCAGGGATGCAAGGATTCTTCAGTATACACAAATCAATCAGTGTGATACACCATATTAACAAACTGAAGAATAAAAACCATATGATCATCTCAAAAGATGCAGAAAAAGCTTTTGACAAAATTCAACACCCATTTATGATAAAAACTCTCCAGAAAGTGGGCATAGAGGGAACCTACCTCAACATAATAAAGGCCATATACAACAAACCCACAGCAAACATCATTCTCAACAGTGAAAAACTGAAAGCATGTCCTCTAAGATCAGGAACAAGAAAAGGATGTCCACTCTCACCACTATTATTCAACATAGTTTTGGAAGTCCTAGCCATGGCAATAAGAGAAGAAAAGGAAATAAAAGGAATCCAAATTGGAAAAGAAGAAGTAAAACTGTCACTGTTTGCAGATGACATGATACTATACATAGATAATCCTAAAGATGCCACCAGAAAACTACTAGAGCTAACAATGAATTTGGTAAAGTTGCGGGATACAAAGTTAATGCACAGAAATCTCTTGCATTCCTATACACTAACAACAAAAGATCAGAAAGAGAAATTAAGGAAACATGCCCATTAAACACTGCAACAAAAAGAATAAAATACTTAGGAATAAACCTACCTAAGGAGGTAAAAGACCTGTACTCAGAAAAGTATGAGACACCGATGAAAGAAATCAAAGATGACACAAACAGATGGAGAGATATACCATGTTCTTGGATTGGAAGAATCAATATTGTGAAAACGACTATACTACCCAAAGCAATCTACAGATTCAATGCAAACCCTATCAAATTACCAATGGCATTTTTTACAGAACTAGAACAAAAAATCCTAAAATTTGTATGGAGACACAAAAGACCCCGAATAGCCAAAGCAATCTTGAGGGGAAAAAAACAGAGCTGGAGGAATCAGACTCCCTGACTTCAGACTATACTACAAAGCTACAGTAATCAAGACAATATGGTACTGGCACAAAAACAGAAATATTGATCAATGAAACAGGATAGAAAGCCCAGAGATAAACCCATACACCTATGGTCAACTAATCTATGACAAAGGAGGCAAGGATATACAATGGAGAAAAGACAGTCTCTTCAATAAGTGGTGCTGGGAAAACTGGACAGCTACATGTAAAAGAACGAAATTAGAACACTCCCTAACATCATACACAAAAATAAACTCAAAATGGATTAAAGACCTAAATGTAAGACTGGACACTATAAAACTCTTAGAGGAAAACATAGGAAGAACACTCTTTGACATAAATCACAGCAAGATCGTTTTTGACCCACCTCCTAGAGTAATGGAGATAAAAACAAAAATAAACAAATTGGACCTCATGAAACTTAAAAGCTTTTGCACAGCAAAGGAAACCATAAACAAGACAAAAAGACAACCCTCAGAATGGGAGAAAATATTTGCAAAAGAATCGACTGACAAAGGATTAATCTCCAAAATATATAAACAGCTCATGCAGCTCAATATCAAAAAAACAAAGAACCCAATCCAAAAATGGGCAGAAGGCCTAAATAGACATTTTTCCAAAGAAGACATACAGATAGCCAAGAGGCACATGAAAAGATGCTCAATATCACTAATTATTAGAGAAATGCAAATCAAAACTACAATGAGGTATCACCTCACACCAGTTAGAATGGGCATCATCAGAAAATCTACAAACAACAAATGCTGGAGAGGGTGTGGAGAAAAGGGAACTCTCTTGCACTGTGGTGGGAATATAAATTGATACAGCCACTATGGAGAACAGTATGGAGTTTCCTTAAAAAACTAGAAATAGAATTACCATATGACCCAGCAATCCCACTACTGGGCATATACCCAGAGAAAACCATAATTCAAAAAGATACATGCACCCCAATGTTCATTGCAGCACTATTTACAATAGCCAGGTCATGGAAGCAACCTAAATGCCCAACGACAAACGAATAGATAAAGAAGATGTGGTACATATATACAATGGAATATTACTCAGCCATAAAAAGGAACGAAATTTGGTCATTTGTAGAGACGTGCATGGACCTAGAGACTGTCATACAGAGTAAGTCAGAAAGAGAAAAACAAATATCGTATACTAACGCATATATGTGCAACCTAGAAAAATGGTACAGATGAACTGGTTGCAAGGCAGAAGTAGAGACACAGATGTAGAGAACAAACATATGGACACCAAATGGGAAAGCAGTGGGGGGTGGGTGGTGGTGGTGGGATGAATTGGGAGATTGGGATTGACATATATACACTAATATGTATAAAATAGATAACTAATAAGAACCTGCTGTATAGCACAGGGAACTCCACTTTGCTGTACAGTAGAAACTAACACAACATTGTAAAACAACTATACCTCAATGAAAAAAAGAAAAAAAAAAGAAGAGACGGGAGAAATACACAGGGAAAAGGCCATATGAAGAAGGCAGTTATTGTAATGATGCATCTACAAACCAAGGAAAAGCAAGGATTGCTGGCTGTCACCAGAAGCCAGGATGGGAGGCATGGGAAAGGTTTTCCCTCACAGCCCTCAGAGGAACCAATCTTGTTGACTTCTAGCCTCCAGAAGCATGAGATAGTAAATTTCTGTTGTGTTAAGCCACATAATTTGTGTTGCTTTGTTACGACAGCCCTAGGAACCTAATACAATAGTAAATAAACACACCTGTGAGTTTTATATATAGTTTGCCACTACGTAATATCAAGTGATTTTCTTACAGATACAAAACCCTAGGAACTTGTAAAAATACATATTTTTGGCTATGCTTTTCTGGAATATGGCAAGTTATTTCATACCATTATCAACATCTCTATTTTCATCTGATGTTTCAGGCAAATAGATGACTAGAAAGTTAAGTATTTGAATTTATTTCCTCAGTAAATATTAAACGCTTACCAGGTACCAGATATTCTACTAGGTACAAGGGATAAAACTATGAATAAGAACAGCTCTTTCCTTAAGAAACTTACCATTATAACAATAGTTATAATACAATAATGGTGATGATGGGAAAGTAGCACAGATTGCTATGGGAAGACAGAGGAGGGGCACCTAATACCAATGAGAGATCAGGAAAATCATCCAGTTGTGATGTGCACAATTTAATTGTATAGGAGTGACATATCAGCTGATTTGTCTTACAACTAAGTATGTAACAGAACTGAGATCCCAACCCAGGATCTCTTACCCAAATGTCTTTCTACATCACCACACCACTTTGGTTTTTTCATGTGCAAAAATGAGGATAATATTACTCCTTAAAGCTTTTGTGAAGATTAAATAAAACTTATGAAGCACACTGGCCTGGTGCCTGGTCCTGGCAGACCTTACTAATGTCCACCAGAAGCTGGTTCTTTTACTTGTCCTGGATCTTAGTCTATCCTGACTAATACACTGGTCCATAATACATGCTCCACAAATTTTCTTCTCTCCTTTGACAATAATATAGGGCACAGGGTGATAGAAATAAGCTTTAAATTAAAAAAAAATTAAAATTTAGGGCATGAATTGCCCAGCTGCATGTAATATATTCTTATTCCAGGTTCTGAGACAAACCAAAAGCAGCTTATGATAGTTGAAAAAGTCACTATGCCCTAAGACCAGCTGAAATGAAAAATCCATTCGCTGTCAGAAAAAAGTCACCTCTCATTAAAGATCATTTCTTTCATTCTTCCAAACCAAATTATTTAAGGTTAAAAATAGCAGAAGAACCTTATGAAAAAACATATAAATGCTAAAAATCCCAGCCTGAGGTTTCGGCAACTATTCTTAACATACCTTCAGAGGGTTTGACTGTCATTACTACAAATAGAAGACTTCCAGGAAGGCATTATTCAACAAAAAGAAGTCTTTTATTTTCTCTACAAATCTGGGACATGGAGAGAAAGATGAGAGTAAATATAATTCCAAGTTTTCCACTCAAACAAATCTAAATGCTTCTGCCTAGCATTCAACGTCTTGATGATATGTTCTCATTTGCTAACTAACCGCATTTTCCACTTTTTTTTCCAACATAGACTCCATTTTCATCGTCTCCTCAAAGTCCACAAACAAGCCATATTCATGCTTTCTTTATGCCTTTATCCATTTGCCTGAAATGCTCTTTTCTCTTACTTGGAGAATGGGCTCTAGGTCCGCTTCCTGTAATTGTATTCTGTCCTCTAAGATTCAATGCTTTTTAAAAATTTATTGATTTGCTTTTATTTTACCTTTTAAAAAAATTGAGATATAATTGAAATATAACCTTATATTAGTGTCAGGTGTACAACACAATATATGTATATATTTCAAAATGATCACCACAATAAGTTTAGTTAACATTCGTCAATACTTTTTATGGCTAGTAATTTTGTCTCTTATCCGAACTATGGGTTCTCAAGAACAGGAATGATTTTTTGCAGTTCATCTCCATCTCCTCAAAGCTCTGGCACAGTACTGAGCACACCATCAGCAGTAAATAAATACTTCTTGGTTGATTGGCTTGTAAGTGCGTGTGGAGATGGTTGGGTAATGCAGTTTGAGGAAGAATCATGGAAAATTGAAGGGGTTCCAACAGAAGGACTTGTGACAGAAGTCAGAATTAGTGTCTAGGGGTGTGTGGAGGGCTTGAACATCATCCTCTGCGGTTGTTTAAAGCTGAGTATTAACAATTAGTGACCACTGGACAGTGGGCAGTAGGATAACTGCCTCACAGAGAATGAAAGCAGGCGGTAAAGCACTTCAAAAACTTTCCTGCTTGGGAACAGCTCTGGTGGCTAGAGAAAGAGGCCCTGAAAATGATACTGTTCCCATGTTAAACATTAGACATTGCATTCTCGGCCGTCATCTCCACTTTCGGGAAGCAGATACATGATCAGTGGGTATACTGTACGTGCTACGTCATTTTACCCAAACTGTCATCTAAGTTATGGATACAGCACAAAGATGTTTTATGTAACAATGGAGTGTCAGTTAGTTAATAATGTTGTGATACATACTCATGTGAAGTGTATTAGCATCAATAAATACTAATAAATATTTAAGATGTTTGGGCAGGTTTTTCTCAGCTGTCTAGTTGTACTGTACTATCCTGTATATCCTGTTATGAAAGTAGTTTTCAGGTACATTATGTTAAACCAGGTGTTGAGCTAGATTTCACATTCTTAAAAGGAAAGGTCACATGGTAGACAGAGCCATGAACTGAGGGGCTTGAGTAGAAGCAGAGGAAGGAAGGATTGAAGTAGCTGTTACATTGACCTCAGTTTATTCATTTGAAAAGTGTCTCTTCTATGCCAGCTACTGTTCCACCCACTGAGGAGCTACAGGTGAACAAGACAGACACCCTCTGTAACCATGGTGCTTATGTTCCATTTGGGGTGATAGACAATCAATAAATGAATTAATGATAAAGACAGATTCAGACAGTGATTGATGCTATGAAGAAAATAAAACAGGGTGTTGTAATAGAGTGAGGGAAGGGTTGACGAAGAAAGACTGTCTGGAGAGGTGACATGTAAGCAGAGGCCTAGATGACACAGGGGAGCCGCACTGCCCTAATGCGGGGGAAGAGTGTCCCAGCAAAGCCCTTTAGGCTGCACTGAGCTTAGTGTTTGTGTCTGAGGAACAGCAGGCAGGCCAGTGTGATAGGAGCCTGGTGAAGGACACAGGAACGAAGGGGATGGGTCAGACCTGTAGGCCATGGGGAAGGGTTGGGCTTTAGCTTAATTGAAGATCGGACCCCTCACTACTGTTTTACTGATGCTGGTAGTACCTGAACATATTCCACCTGCTCCTAGGTTGTAGCTTCAGGTCCGTGTTCTCTCCTTTCTCTTGTCCTAGCTGCTGTTCCGAGGACTCCATCATCTTTCAAACAGAAAGACTTCATGTCTTTGACTGATTATTTGGAGAAAACACATACCCTGTGTCTTGCATGAGTCTTTCCTTACAAAGTATACTTGGTCCTCATGTGTGGTTATTCTGCAACAAATGGTGTGCTAGTTATGGCACTAAAATCTGAATGTGAGAAGCTGCATTTCATCTCTTATGGTGTTGGTGCCAGGGCCAACTTATCCATGTGGCACAGTGCCTAAGGCCCACAATACTCTATTTAAAACATAAAGATGTTTCAATTTATTTTAAAAATCAGAAGAAAAAAATGAACTTTTAGGTTAGAGAATACAAGTAATATTAATATATTTATTTTTATGCCAATGCAGTCATAAAATATAATTTAAAATATTTTTATGGAAGAAGAGGCCCATGAAGGCAAAGTGTCTAGGGTCCATGAAAGTCATAATGCAGCCCTTGTTGGTGCTTATGTGATAATAAATACTAAGGTACTGTTTAGTCTTCAATACAATTATTGTTTGCACAGAAAAACATTTTATTTTGTTCATTCTAGTTTAATGATTTAATAGACTCTAAACTATTTGAATAGTAAACCCGTTAACAGTGAAAAAATTTTGTGTATCCCATAGGTGTACACTTATTTATAATATATATATTATCTACTACTGTACTGTTATATTGTATGAAATATAACACATAGTTATAAGTATATAAATAGAAGATTTTAAAGTCTAGATTAAAGGTGAAATGTTTAAATAATTTTCAAGTTACTAATGATACATAAAATCTTTGCTCTTAATTGATAATTATTTTTAGTGAAAACCATAAAATTGAACATGCTGAAATTCTATGAAAGTTTTATTTTAACATTTAGTAATATGAAAGTCAAGTTAAAGGTTCAACTTTTTAAACTTGGTTTTAAAGGCTAACATAACTGAAGAAGATATTTACAAAAAATGTTATATTCCAATGAAATGACTACATCAAGGGAAATACTTAGGAAATCATGATACCCGTTTTTCAATTCCATCTACCAATTACACAAACATTTTTTGAAATTCAGCAACTTGGTGTCTTCTTGAGTAAACGTCACTTGTTTTTGACACCTAATCAGAAGTTGTTGCATTGTTACACTTTTAGCAAGATCCACTGAAATCTTCAGAAGATTATTAAACAGATTGTAAAATGTTAGTTATTTTTTAAAATAAAGAGCAGTCATGAGAGTATTTATAGTTGTCATATTTACATCTGCTGTTAAAATGCAGCAAAATCATATATTTTCAAAAATACTTTCTCTATATCAATGAGTTTCAAAAACAATTACTAATCAATCACTCATTGTTAAAACATCCACTTTATTTTGATGCTCTGGATGAAAACATGTCTTTTTTCAAAAAAAAATCTACGAGGTAGCGTTCTGTTAAGACCCACCTACCAGTGCAGAAAAGTACAGCAACTCTGAAGCACTTATCTAATTTGTAAAAGAAAAATGTATGACTCAATTTTTATTTCAACCACCACTTCAAGTACTTAAACGAGATAACTAGTGAATGTCTTTGTAGGACACAACTTTGTGGTCACTGTCTTTCTCATTACAAAGTATTTAAAAGTTGTAATACTTAAAATAATACATTTTCAAATTCACTTGGTGGGACAAGGAAATTGCAATACATGGCAAAATGCTGAAAGGGAACCCAGGAGTGGCGGAGCAGTGCTGGCTGTCGCAGTGTGCTTTCCATGTACCTTGCACTCATTGTATGATCCATGACCTCCTGATACACACAGCAAGTGAGGTGCCAGTGTAAATATCTATACTAATGATTAGTACTGCTGAATTTCTTTTCTACTTTTTTTAGGCAAGAAATAAATATATTTGATGTTTTCATCTTGCACTATAATGGATTATTTGTCTTTGAAGAACATTCTGTAAAATTGCCATTAGGTGTTTCTCATCTTTAAAAAATTTTTTATTCTAGTTGTCTTCTCCTAACATATTTACTAAGAAATTTTGTAATTTTTGCCAATCAAAATGTTCTCTAAAAGTAACAATAACAAACAAATAAATATAGAGATTACTGACACTTTCTAAACAGTCTGTGCATTTACTAGGATTCTTTTTGGGGTTTCTCATATCAGCTGAAATTAATACTAGAGATTAATCGAAGAAAAAACTCCTTTCTCCAATTAAAAAGCGATTTTCCAAAGCCTCTGTTCATTATTCAAAAAGAACAAGCTTACATCAGCAAAAAATATTCAGAAAGCTATGAAATACACATAATCTTATTATGACTGAAAAAACACAGGGAATATAATCAATACTTTATAATAACTTTGTATGGTATATAATCTATAAAAATATAGAGTCACTATGTTGTACACGTGAAACTAGTGTAATATTGTAAATCAAGTATACTTCAAAAAAAAAGACTGAGCAAACAAATTTTGATCTTGAGCAATAAAGTTATTTTTTTACTTTTTGTCTGCTTTCTGTACGAGTATCACATACCTATACAATAGAAATATGCTGTGTGTTTATCAACCCCCCCAAAAATCCAAATATAGAACAGTATTTCTGTGGCTTTAGCATTATTAAAGGTTAGAGAAGCAAATGTTACTTATGTCAAGTTGGAATTTTTAAAAAAGTAAAATGACATTATGTAACTTACCAAAGATTGGAAACCAGAGGGCAAACAGGGATTAGTATTTCAGAGACAAAATATTAGAAATAGAAGAGTACATTAACAGCTGGGATAAAGTCATTCAATTAATTGACTATTTTCAATTCAAAGCCGACTATAACATCAGTTGCTAGTAATTCAATTCATATTTGAATCAAGTCGAAAACTTGGCTTAGAAGAATATTCCTGAATGTTTTAAGAATTTACCAGGAATCCTTTATCCATTAGTATTGCCTACTACTTTTATTCAAAATGATGGTGGTGGGGAGGGAATGCTTGGGAAAATAAGCCAGTTTTGAAGTAGTATTGTAAAAAAAAAACTTTAAAAGTAAATGGCCGCGAAAAAAAATTCTATTCAGCTCATCAAATTTGCCTTGGTCTAATCCATATTTACCAACTTACTTCCTCCTAGCTATTTCCATCATTTTCTATCATTAAACTAAGACAGTAGTTCTCAGTCTTGAAACTAGCAGAAATAACCTTCTGAGGGAAGTAATAACTACCTACCTCTTTGACCGCACCTTCTCTGTCTACTTTGAGGCTTCTTCTTCCTCCTTCTGTCCCCTAAATGTTCCTGCCTGAGGTTTGTTCAAGTTTTTACTTTTTGCTTTTCAGACCCTTGCCTCTGATAATCTCATTTACCCTATGATTTCAATGATTGCCTCCCGGCAGAAGAATCCCAAATAGGTGACTCCAGCAGAAATTTTTCAAGCTATAGTCTCATATCCTAACTTCCTGCTGGTCATCTACATTTGGATATACTACAAGCAGTACAAACTTAATGGCTACAAAACTAAAAGCATGATCTTCCTACATCATCAATTTAACTCCTCTGTTTTTGTTAGTGCTTCATTCCCCTACCTATGTTGCCTTGAGACTCGGAGCTCTTTAAATTATTTGCCTTCTCCCTTACTGTTCCATCCTTACTATCATTACTTGCACTATTTTCAATAACATCTTAACTAGTCTCCTTACTTCTAATTGAGGAACATGTCAACTTGAATCATCATTCTAATTGATGATTGTGTTTAACTGTGTTTCATATCTTCTTTAAAAACCTGTGTTTGCTTCCTATTTACTTATAAAAGAATGTTCAAATTCCTCAGTCTGCCATTCAAGAATTTAATGATCTGTCCTACCTTTCTAGATTCATTGTCCATCATCATATAACTTATAGCGTATACACTTAAGTTGAACTTTATTACTTAATATTTCCCCAATATAACATGCAATATCTTGCCCCTTCACCTTGGCTGATGTTGTGCTGCTGCACAACCTTCAAAACCTAGTTCAAATTAAATCTTTTCCAAGATGCTTTACCTGATAACTCTAGCTAGCTGGGATCTCTGTTGATTTGTTCCTACAGGCACCAAGATGCAATGGAAAGGGTATGGGCTTTGGAATTCTCTACATCTAGGTTCCAAAGTCATTCTGTTAGCTTTGTGACAACAGGAAAGTCATCTAAGTCTTGGTTTTAACATATATATAAAATGAGAATAATACAACTTAGCAAGAAGTTCAAAAGAAATCCTGTGTGGTATGATTGATGTCACCAGAAGGAGTCCAGTTGAGTAGCTAGCTACCAGTAAGCCTAAGAAGGTAAAATTTTTCTTCATTAAGATATATCAAATACTTGGGATTTCCCTGGTGGCTCAGTGGTTAAGAATCCGCCTGCCAATGCAGGGTACACGGGTTCGAGACCTGGTCCGGGAAGATCCCACATGCCGCGGAGCAACTAAACCCACGAGCCACAACTACTGAAGCCCACGCGCATAGAGCCCGTGCTCTGCAACAAGAGAAGCCACCGCAATGAGAAGCTTGCGCACTGCAACGAAGAGTAGCCCCCGCTCGCCGCAACTAGAGAAAGCCCACGCGCAGCAACAAAGACCCAATGCAGCCAAAAATAAATAAATAAATAAATTCATTTATATATGTATAAAAAGATATACCAAATACCAACTAAGGACTAGGCACTTTAAAATAAAGGGTGATGATGAAGACAGACACAGTCCCTGCCTTCACAGAGGTAATAGTCTGAATTCACCTCAGCCCAGAGTCTAGTCCTCTACTTTGCAGACTCAGAAATGACCTGGAATTGATTAGATTAATGCATATGATACTTGCTTAACACTGATATGTGAAACCAGAATAAACAATTTCTTATTTATACTGAAAATGTAACTGTCAAACAAACTGACCCCTCAACGTGGTCTAACCAGTTAGCTATGGAATCAGAATGAGAAGGGGAAAAGATTCAAATATTTGATGGACTTGGGTTCTGATGGCCAGATGGGCCAATCTCTAAAACAGGAAGATGGACTTTCTTTCTTAATACATGTGTATTAAGAGATGACACCTGGCATATCAAGTCCAAGAGAGGCTACAAAACAATACACATCTCCTACCTTCCTCATTTCCTAAAGAATGTGCAGAAGAGGTTCCCAAATATTCCTATGGATCTTAAAGGTAGGGATGAAAATGCTCACCATAGATCTCTGCAAAAAGTATTATCTTATGGTGAGGCTGGGGGTTACGCTGAGAGAAGTGGATAGAACTCTGAACTAAATTCTGAGCAGAACTTATGAATGTGAGGACAAGGCGAAGAGAAATCATTGGATAAAAAAGGATGAACTCAACTGAGTATCTGCCATTAGGCAAAATAGCAGCTCAGGGTCAAAGATTAGATTTCAATCTCAAGCCAAAAAAATGTCATTATTGTACTCCTATAAAATTATGTGTTTGGTAATATATTATCTAAATTTCTTGAAGGCTGATACAAGGCCTGGTTTGGCTTTCTATTAGAACACCATACCCAATAGATAATGTGCTCTGCATCAATACTTAAGCAAGGAATGAATGACCCATCTTATCCTTAAACAAAGGGCATACATATTATCTAGGCATCATCTGCACATTGGGTAAACCCGCTTATGAGAGAGATCTTTGGTGACTGGAAGAGGACATTGAAGTAGGCTTTAGATGGCATGAGACTTAAGTAGTACTAGGTTGGCACCAGAAGGGAGGTTGAAATCTTATCTCTAGCTTCCCTGTATCCCTTTGATATTTGAGTGTCCGTTAAAAGAGAGATCCCCATGACATATTGCTGGGCATGATAAAATGGAAAATATAGAGTCAAAACAGCCTTAACAAAAAAACGTTTTTCTGAGGTTTGTCTATAGCCATTCTGCAGACCTTTTAGCCCCTCACAAAAGTGTGGAGTGCATAGTAATCATAATAAGCTGTTAATTATTATTATTATTATTATTATTATTTATCTCTCTACCCATCACCAGGTTCATTCCAAAAACTATTGATATTTCAGGTGGCTAGCACACACACAGCAAGATAACAATAAAAATAACAGCAGTAACCAAAATATACAGAAGGAAGTCAAAGTCAATGCTGAACATAAGGAAAGGAAAATAAGCTACAACCATGGGTAGTGCTCATACAGAGAATGCAGGCTTTTGGGATCTGTATACCTGCTATAAATGGACTATAATAGTGACACTGAGCTTTCTTACATAAGCATTTGAACTTCACAGGTATATTCTGATTTTCTTGGAAAATCCAAGTTCTTTAGAACATGAGCAAAAAGAATCTCTAGGGAAAGAAGAGTGTATTAGCCTTTCTTCAGGGTATACTGTCAGATTTCCTTAGGCCTAAACCCACAGTGCATTGCTGGTTTAAAAACCACTACCTGAGATTTCAATTCCTATAGAATGCTCCTTAAGTGAATTTTCATTTCTACTTTATCTTGCCACTATCTCAATCTTTTTGCCCTTTCTTCCTTCTTTCCCTCCTTCCCTTCTCCCTCCCTCCTTCCCTCCCTCCTTCCTTCCTTCCTTCCTTCCCTCCCTCCTTTAAAAATCTAATCTTGGTATTCGCTTAAGACATTCATTCAGAGGCTAGTCTTTCACTTTGCTGTCATTGCTATTTAAATAAGAGATACCTAATTTGTTTATATTTTTAAAAAAATTAATGAGAAGGGAACTATATTGAGCCACTGAAAGTAATAAAAATTGAAATATAAAATATTTTATACTTTCATACAAAAAGCTGGCAGAATCTCTGTGAGCCATCTGGAGCTCAGGAGTTTGAGAGCGTGCATATTTTTGATCTAATGAAGGCAGGCACACACAGGTGTGCTGGTAGGCACTCACGAAACGTCATGCTTCCAGGACTGGAGAAGAAAGTATGCTCCCTGGAGTACTGTTGTGGTTTTCTTTTCCACTTAAAAAAATGATATTGTGGGACTTCCCTTGTGGTGCAGTGGTTAAGATCCACGCTCCCAATGCAGGGGGCCCGGGTTCGATTCCTGGTCAGGGAACTAGATCCCACATGCATGCCGCAACTAACAGTTTGCATGCCACAACTAAGGAGCCCATGTGCTGCAACTAAGGAGCCGGCTTGCTGCAACTAAGACCAGCTCAACCAAATAAATAATAAAATAAATAAAAATTTTAAAAAAATGATATTGTATGGAATGTAGCTCATAAAAGTGTCAGACTGGTAGTTTTGCAGCCCCAAATTTCTTCCTGCAAAGCAAGGAAGGAATATTACAAATTTGCTGAAACATTTTTAGTAATGGGACTTAACTGGGGCATTATAGGAACTTATAAGCATGCTAAAAATTTTGCATGAATCAGGTTGAGCATCTGAAGGTTCTGGTAAGAGATAAATGAATACATTCATAAGAAGTGCAGGTAGCTTTGCATGTTAAGTCAATTATTGCTCCTAGAAGTTTCATTTTTAATTAGGCACTAAGATTATTTAAAATGGCCATTCATGGCAGAGGGTCACTTAACAGAAGATAATGGGATCTCCAGTAGACTGTGCTCCTGTAAAATAGGTTCCTGCACTGGCTGGCCATGGGGCCACCCTCCTATGTTAGAAGAACTTAAATTGTTACTATTATTCTCCTGTGCTTTATATTACTCAGGGGTGGACTTTATCTTCTAAAAGCCACTGAAAAAAATGTATGGCTCCTAGATCGGAGAGAAGATGCTTAAGCTTTTCCTACAATTACTAATTGCTTTGCTAGCACAGCTAGCTGTAAGCGGTGGGTGAGGGGGGGGAGAGGGGCTACAAAAGTCCTATTTTAAAGGAATGAAATATAGAATAGGCTAAGATTTGATGATGAAACTTCATTTGTCAGTTCTAGAGGATAGCTAAAAGGCTGAGCAATTTTTTATACTCTTGTGAGAGCTATGACAATAGAGCACTATCAAGGTAGAGAAAGGAATCCTGGTTAACACCCTTTGATTTGGGATGGGTCACCAAAAGGATGAACTCTAGCAGTAATGGTGAATCAGAAGTAGTAAGTCTTTAGAGGACCTAGAGCTCAGCTTTGAGTCATCAGCAGATGAGATAATTCCAGAGTGCTAGTGCTTCCTGGAAGCAGGCGGAAGCAATTACAATCCTTTCGAAAGGAAGCTAGCATCGTCCTAGGCCTCCAATTATTTCTAAAAGTTATTTTGCAAATCAATGTCAGGTAAACAAAAATAAATAAATAACCAGGAGTTTAAAGAGACAATAAGACATGAATCAAATATAACAAGAATAGCAGATAATAGACACATGGGGGGTTCAAAGATTGGCATTATCAGACACATCTTCTAAATAACACATTACTTTCAAGGAGATAAGAAACAAGACTGCGAGTTTTAACAGGTATTTAGATACTAAAAATAGGATAATTTTACATGAATTTAGGTATGAATGAATGGATCTATTAATATCTTGGACACAGCTAAAGAAAGATATGTCAGGAAAAAAATGTCTAGAATAAAGTATGAAAAAAAAATTGGTAACGCATGAGAAACCATAAAAGACAAGGAAGGCACAGTGATAAGGTCTAAGATATATATAATTAGAATCCCAGAAAGGGAGAAAAGAGAGAAAGGGGAAAGAGCACTATTTGAAGAGATAATGGCTAAAAACATTTCCAAGTTGACAAAAAATGTTACGTCACAGATTCAAGAGCACTTACAGACTGCAAGAAGAATAAATAAAAAGAAATCCTCACCTAGGTACAACACAAAACAATTGCTGAAAATCAAAGTAAAAGGAAACCTTAGAGTAAGGGGAGGTAAATAGGACTCAAATTACTTTCAAAATAAATGACAATTAGACTGAGTTGATTTCTCAATATAAACAAGTAAGCCAGAGCAATGGAAGAATATATTCAAAGTGTTGAAAGAAAGTAGTGCCAACCAAGAATTCTATAGGTAGCAAAAGACCCTTTAAATATGAAGCTGAGCAGAAAAGAACATTTAACAAAATCCTATATGTCTTCATAATAAAAACACTCAAAACTAAGAATAGAAGTTAACTTTTTCAACTTGATAAAAGTCAAGTCTATGAAAACACACAGCTAACACCATACTTAATGCTGAAAGATTGAATTTTCCCCCCTATGATAAGAATCAAGACAAGGATATCTGTTCTCACTACTTCTATTCAACATTGAACCGGAGGTTCTAGTCAGGGCAGTTAGGCAAAAAGAAAAAAAAGAATAAAAAAAGAAAAACAAAATAAAAGGTATCCAGACTGGAAATGAAGAACTAAAATAGTCTCTATTTGCAAATGACCTGATCTGGTATGTGAAAAATCCTAAGAAATCACACACACACACACACACAAAAACACCCAAAAACCTATTAGATCTAATAAGTGAGTTTGGCAAGGTTGCAGGATACAGGATCAATATACAAAAATCGATTTGATTTATATAAAGTAGAAATGAATAATCCAAAAATGAAATTAAGAAAACAATTCCATTTACATTAGCATCAAAAAGATAAAGTACTTAGTAATAAATTTTTAAAAAGTAGTACAACATTTATCATCCAAAAACTAGAAAACGTTGTTGAAAGAAGCTAGAGACGACCTAAATAAATGAATAGACGTATCTCCAAAGAAGATATACAAATGGCCAATAGGCACATAAAAGATGTTCAACATTGTTAGCCATTTGGGAAATGCAAATCAAAACCATAACGAGAAACCACTTGGCACCCACTGGAATGGCTATATTCAAAAGAGAGATAATAAGTGTTAGTCAAAATGTGGAAAAATCGGAACCCTTTTATATTGCTGGTTGGAAAGCAAAGTGATGCAGACACCTTGGACGATATTCTGGAAGTTCCTTAAATGATTAAACATAGAGCTACCATATAGCTCTGCAATTCCAAATAGAAGTGAAAACATATGTTTGCACAAAACCTTGTATGCAAATGTTCGTTGTGGCACTATACACAATAGCCAAAAAGTGGAAAAAATCCAAATATCCATCAAATGATGAATGGATAAACAAAATGTATATACATACGATAGACCATTTTTCCTCAGTAAAAAAGGAATGAAGTACTTACACGTGCTACAACATGTATGAACCTTGAAAACTTATGCTAGGTGAATGAAGCTCCCACCAGGGAGCATCCAACTATGTTGAGATATAGTTCACATACCATATAATTCACCACTTAAAATGTACAATCCAATAGCTATTAATATATGCACAGATTTGTACAACCAACATTACAATTAAATTTAGAACATTTTCATCGCCCACAAAAGAAACTCATACCCGTTAGCAATCACTCTCCATTTTACCCCAACCCATGCAGCCCTAGGTAACCAATAATCTACTTTCTGTCTCTATAGATTTGCTTATTCTGGACATTTCATAAAAAAGTGTTCTAATATCCTCACATTATCTGGAAAGATGGTAAAATTAAATAAATATAATTTGATAACTCAAGAATATACGCTGTGATAGCTGATATAATCACTAAAAGAATAGTAAAAATGTGCATTAGTCCCAAGTTAATAATGAAGGAAACAGATGGCACATTCAAGCTGGGTAATTTGAAGAGAGCTTAATAATGGAGCTCTTTATAAAGATGTGACCAAGTTTAAACAAAACAAAATAAAATATAACAAAAGGAGATAGTGCAGAACTCCATTGTGTCAAGAATTGTCTGAGATTTTGCTCAGCTTGCAAGCTGACAAATTATCCTGCTGTAGTTTCGAGGATGCTGGCAAAAGACACAAAACTCCTGGGTCAGAGACAAAGGACAGTTTGTCATTCACAGTAATAGCAGTAGCCAGAGTATCAGCATTTGTGCAGTTCTGTGAGCCTGAAATTCCCGTAGGGTTACATAAAGAGGTCAGGTAACACTTACACATGTAGTAGATTGCATTGCAGGAGAGGAACCATGCCACCTGACAGGGGAAAAAGAGAATAAATATCCCAACTTCATATTCTTCCCACTTTTCAATCTCTTACTGGTGTCTTCCATTGAACAAAACCAACCAGAAATCAGAAAGCAAGGAAGCTCTTTGATGTCATCCATAAAGTTGACCTTCCTGGGGCCCAGGGCAAGGTGGAAAAGGATGGAAAATGAATGAGTCAGATGGGACAAATGAATAAGCAGAGGGGAAAACATGAAATAATACAAAATAATCCAAGAGAAGATAAGAAAGAAGGGGAAAAGGAACACAGAAATGGTTAGATAAGGAGATAGCAATTCTTGGGATAGAGATTTAACCCAAAATGTTCTTCAATTAAAAGCAATGATCATCTACTTGGATAAAAACCAAATGAGCAAAGAGACTTAATCATATGTCATTTACAAAAGACACTCCTAAAACATGGAGATAAAAAAAATGTTGACACAAAGTATGGAAAAAAGATGTACCATAAAACATCAGCCAAACTGTATTAATATCAGAGAAAAACGTGAAGGCAGAAAAGTTACTAGAGATAAAGGCGAACACCTCAAAATGTTCACCGCTTCAATTTACCAAGAAGACCTACTAATTCTAAATTTGTAAAATAATATACTAAAATTAACTTCTAAAAATATAGCCTTAACACCTATAAAGCAAAATAGAACGTATACAGTTAAAAAAAAAAAAGTCCACAATCATACTGGGGAATTTTAATATAACATCTCTCAGAATATGGTAGAATAAACAAATAAAAAATCATTATGAATACAGAGAATTTAAACAACATGGTTGACACATCTGACATAACTGACATGTTTTATATATATATGTAAACAATAAATCCAACAACCACAGAAAATACCTTCATTTCAAGCACACACATACTATTATAAATGTTGACCATATGCGGGGCCAAAAAGCAAGTTTCAACAAATTTCAAAGGACTGAAATCATATATATTCTGTGACAACAAGGAAATTAAACTGTATATTAAAAAAAGAGCAAAACAAAAAGACAGCTAGAAAAAACTCTATCATAATGGAAAATACATTGAACTGAATAATAATCAAAATACAGCTCATTAAAGCTTGAGAGATACAGCTATGGTCATACCTGAGAGGAAATACATGTCTTTAAATGTGAATATTAGAAAATATGAAAAGCTAAATATCAATGAGCTATAAGCATCCACACGAAAAATTTAGGGGAAAAAAAAGAATAGCTAATAAACCCAAAGGAAGTGCAAGGAGGGAAATAGAAAAGATAAGAATGGATATAAACAAGATCAAACACAAACAGACAATAAGGTCATTCCTGAAAAGCTTTAAAATTCATAAATTCTGGTGAATATAATCAAGAAAAAAAAGAGAAGGCACAAATATCCAATGTTAGGAATAAGGAATAGGCCAACACAATAAATCCTTTAGGTATTAAAAAGTTAAGAAGAAAATATGAATAATTTTCTGCTAAAACATTTGAAAATTTAGATGAAAGAGATGAATTCCTATAAAATGCTACTTGTCAAATCGACACTAGAAGAAATAAGAATATTAGAGTAGTCCTATAACTATTAAAAATATTAAGTCATTTATTAAAAACTTTCCCGCAAAGAAAACCACGGGGCTAAATTACTTTATAAGTAAATTGTATTAACTATTAAAGAACAACACCAATGTTATATATACACTCTTTAAGGAAAGATAAAAAGAGGGACACTCCTCATCTATAATAAGACCATCATAACCTTATACCAACACCTCATAAGAATATTATGAGAGAGAAAAATTACAGGCCAACCTCATTCATGAACATAGATGCAAAAATTATAAACAAATATAAAAAAAATGTAAGAAAGAATGAGTAGGGTTTATGCTATGAATGCAAGTTTAGTTTACCATTAAAAAAATCAACATAACTCATTATTTCAATAGAATGAAGGCGGAAAACCATATAATCAACTCAGTAGTTGCAGAAATGCTGTTTAATAATATTCAATATCCACTCATGATAAAAATTCTTAGCAAACAAGGAATATGAGGGAACCTTCCTTCCTTATGATAAGCGTATGACAATATTATATTTAGTATCTATCCATTTGAGATGGGGAATAAGACTAGAATCTGTGCTATCAACACTCATACTCAACATTGTTCTCAAATTCCTAAGCAGTGTAGTAAAACTAAAAAAAGACATAAAGATATAAAAATTAGGACGATGATTAAAACTGTCATTATTCATAGATAATATGGTCATGTACATTGAAAACCTAAGAATGTTTTCAGTAAAATTTCTAGAATTAATGTGTGAAAGTAATTATGTGGTAAAAAAAGATCAATACACAGAAATCAGTTGTTTTTCTCATCAACAACAAATGATAGAAAATCAAATTTTAAAAAGGTATCCAAAATAGTGTAAAAATATCAGATATCTAAGAACATGTTTAACAATATATGTGCAAGGTATCTATGAAAAAAACCATGAAGCATCATTGCAACAAATTAAAGATATAATCAACTGAAAAGACATAGCGATTTCATGGATTGGGCCTTTGTAAAAATATTATTTCTCCCCAGATTGATTTATAGATTTAATATAATCCAGTCAAAATCCCAGCAGGTCTTTGCAGAACTTGTGACTCTAATTCTAAAATTAATAGACTGAAGAAGAATAAAATGAAAAGCCTTGTTCTACTGAATATTAAGACCTTTCATAAATCATAGTAATCAAGGCAATGTGATATTGGCATAAATATTGATAAATAAACCAATGGAATAGAAGAGAGAGCCCAGAAAAGACCCATGGATAGATGAACAATTGAATTAGACAAAAGAGGCACTGTAAAGTTGTGAGGAAAGAATAATCCTTTCAATGAATGAGCCTGTGACAATTACCTATTTATGGGGACAAAAATAAAACAACCTCTATATTTTCACACCTTCATACCATTAGAAAAAAAAATCAGGTGGATCACAGATTTAAATGTGAAAAGCAAAACAATAAATTTCTGGTATATATAGGGAAAATTTCTAAGCAGTATACAAAAATATCATCATAAAAAGATAAATTTGGCTATATTATATTAAGAACTTCTGTTTATCAAAAGATACCATTAAGAGATCTAAGATGTAAGACATAGAATGGGAGAATAGATTTACAAGACATAACTAAAAAATAGCTAGTAACTAGAATATAAAACAAATAAGAAAAAGACAGACAACTCATCATAAAATGGGCAGGAGAATTGGTACTTAGCAAAAGAGAATGTCCAAATGGCAAATAATCACGTGAAAAAATGCTTAACCTCATGAGTCATCAAGAAAAGTCAAATTCCACCATGAGGTATCTCTGTACGTGCACCAGAATATCTATTGTAAGAATTCTAATAATATTCCAATTGTCAAGGATGTGAAGAACTGGGGAAAGGTATGCATTGCTGGTGGTCGTGAAAATTGGTACAATTAATCTGAGAAACTGGCAGAATCTACAGGAGATGAGCATAGGCACACCATGACCTCACAATGCCACTCCTGCATACATGCCATGCAGAAATGCATGCATATGTGCACCAAGAGAAGGGTGCAAAATGTTCACTGCAACAATACTAATAACAGTCCAAATCAGGAAATAGCTCAGATGTTCATCAGTAGTAGAATGGATACATGAATTGTGGTATTTACATACAATAGAAGAGTTAGAAAAACTACAGATACTTGTAAAAGCATGGAAAAATATGGTAAATAACGTGTAAAGGGAACCAAGTCAAGCACGAAAGGATCATACTGCATGAATCCATTTAAAGTTCCAAACCAGACAACCTACTCTATTGTGAGTACGGATGGATACTTACAGTTAAACTATGAGTTGATTACTCTGAAAATCTGGATTGGAGGGCGGGACTTTTGGAGGACTGACAATAATGCATTTCATGATCTGACATCGGTGTTTGCCTTGTGATAATTCATCACACAATTTTGTTTGTGAACTTCTTTTCCGTACATGTGTTATCTTTCCCAGTATAAAGGGTTAAGACATTTGATTTGATGAGAAAGGGAGAGAATAAAGCAAGGAGGACATATTTTCCTTAGGGGTAGGAAGGCCGGGAGGGGCCAGGAGACAAACTGCTTCCTTTGTCATTTTACAGGCTCAAATCAAAAAGGACAAGGGCCACTAGGGGAGGACTTGCTCTTTGGTGCCAAGATATCTGCCTTATTGTTTCAGATATCTTCGTTAGTTATGGGAAGGAAAATCTCTTTTTAACTTCCCTTTTGACAGAAAAATGCCTCTGTATTCTCTTAGGCTGTACTAGGTCTGGTAGTATTCTGCGCCTTTTATGTTGCATAATTCTTTATTTAGAATCATTTTTTTGTAAACCTCCTGGATACAAAAGCTAGTTTGTTGGCTTGCTTCAAAAATGTGAATGAGGTAATTCCATCATTCTTGGTATAGATCTTCAAGGTGTCTGGGAGTAAACTCAATATTAACGTCAATCTACAAGACAAAACTATTTAGGTTCTGATTCCTCAGAGATTTGTTCTTTTTTCTTTTTGTCCCCAGTTACCACAGGTATAACAATTTTTACCCATGGAAGTTAGAGGAGGAGCATAAAGCCTGCAAATGGATACTCCCTGGATTTCCACTAAATGAGAAAATGCCCAGAGAGGGGAGACACAATTGAGATCTCATTCTAACCAATGAATACTCTTTCTTGAGGTTAAAATTTTATGCTGGGAAGTGGAATACTACTGGGCAATAGTATTTCCAGTGATTCCAAAGATACAGTTTCCACCTACCCTTTTCTCTGGCAAAAAAGACAGTCTGCTCCCTCTCTCTCTCTCTCTCTGTGTGTGTGTGTGTTTGTGTGTGTGTGTAGGAGAGACAGAAAGAGAAAGAGTTGTTGAGAATAGAGAGGGGATAAACATTAGCCATTGATTCACTTTCCTGTTAGAATGCTCAAACTATATCATTTTCAGAAAGGAGCAATGGTTGCCTGCAGGACTTTTGGATGAAAATAGGAATGATTGATGATGATCATGATGATGAAAGTATACTTCTTTATGTCTTTAGCTCAAGTTATCTGCAAATACATGACTCTTTTTTATTTTGCTGGAATGACCTCAACATATCTGTATGCTTTTACATTAAACTCTCTTAAAACCCACATACGGAATCCAGACCATACTTCAGGGAATTGGATGTGAATGAGGGCTTTGCCTGGCACACAGCATCAATATGTTAGCTATAATCATGATTAGTATTACTGATTTTATCCCTCAGGGGAACTACTGGGCTTAGCCGTTGCATTGCATAACGTGTCCTACAGACCACACCCAATGTGTGACCCAGGCCAGTACTGCTCTTTATTGGGTCTTAATTTTGACATCAGAAAAATGAAGAACTTGGATTCTGTAAGCTCTTTGACTCAAAGATTTCCTGCCTCAGTGGAGTACTCCAGGTTTCTCACAGGCTGGGGGTGAGCAAACCCTGGGTGTCAGCAGTGGTTGGTGCCAAGGGCTGTGTGTGTGTGTGTGAACACACAGATATGGAGGAGGGGGTTTTGCCAGTTTCTTCAGGAGGCAGTGTTTGCCTTTCCCTGGGCAGAGGTTGAGAAGGTTAAGAAAACCTGGTGTAACAGATGCCAGGGACAGATGTTACCTAATTTGGTCAAAGAACAAAGAGTGTGTAAAATATGTGAAAATCCCAAACAGTGCAGTGGGATGGGGGCACTTACAGGAAGAGCAGAAACAGAATTACTACCCAAGAATTCCGAGTAGGGTTGCCTTATCTCACACGGTGAGCCTAATGTAATTACCACTTCAAACAGTCTGGATGGTGAGGATGGAATCTTCTGGGTTGGAAGCTTGACTGCACTATTACTAGCCCTATTTGTACCAGGTACTCCATGACACTGAGCCCCAATCTCCTTAACTGTAAAATGGGGTAAACATCTAATTTATGAGGCTGTTGTGAGGTGCAGCAGGACTAGGCAGAGTGGGGACTCAGTAAATGACAGCTACTCTTATCAGAAGAAAATTAATTTTTCTAATTCCCAAGATAACGTCAGGTTTACTCATACCTTACTAAGAATCCTCAAACGTCTCAGTAGTTTTCTACACCGATTGTACTCCCTGTTCCCCGTCCACCCCTTCCCCACGCCCGTGTGTTTAGCTGTGGAGTGGAAGGAAGAAGAGGCACGTGGGGGAAAGACCGGGACAAACCTGGCCCCCTGGTCCCCTGGCCTCCAGGCACGGTGGGGCCTGTCATGGCGGCCCGGCGACAGCTTAGGTGATCTCAGACAGCAGAGCAGGAAGAACGAAAGGGTCTGGGGGTCAGGGCTGCCCAGACCCCTGCCCCGCCTACGGTCGGCCAGGCTAGCCCTGCGCGAGCGCCGGCTCACACGGGTCCTACCTCCCGCGGCGCGGGCCCGCCCCGACCTCGGGCTCAGCCTCGCGCTCGGGCGCCCACCTGGGGAGGCGGCGGCCCGGACCTCGGGCGCCGGTAGCCAGGGCCCCGCGCGGGTGGCGCGGGCTCCGAGCCAGCGCCCCGCAGCGCCCCAGCCCCCGAGCGGGGCCCGCCCGGCGCCCTCCCCGCCCCCACTGCGCCTCGCCCCGCCGCCCGCGGCCCCCACCCACCGGCCGCTCCTCCCCTCTCCCCACCCTCCTCCTCCGCCCCCTCCCCTCCCCCGCCGCCTCGCCTACCGCCCGGCCGAGCGTCTGAGCCGCCCCGGCCCGGAGTGCAGGCGGCGAGGCCACCGCACCTGCAGCGTGCTCGGGCTGCCGAGCCGGCACCTCGCCTCCCGCCGCCCGACCTCCTTCTCCCCACGCGCCGGGTCTCCCATGACGCCCGAGCTCCCCGGCCGGCGACAATGACCACTTCCCTGCAAGATGGGCAGAGCGCCGCGGGTCGGGCGGCTGCCCGGGACTCGCCGCTGGCCGCCCAGGTGTGCGGCGCTGCCCAGGGGAGGGGCGACGCCCGCGACCTGGTGCCGGCACCCTGGCTGCACGCGCGGGCGCTCCTGCCCCCTCCGGACGGGACCCGCGGCTGTGCTGCAGACAGGTAGGCAGCCCTCGGAGGGCGCGGGGGAGTGTCCTGGGTTGGCAACCGGCGAGGGGGTGAGGAGGCGGTCCTAGGGGGCGAGCCATGTGCCCAGAGCTGGGCCAAGTTTGTGAAACTCTCTGAAGACAATTGCCTTTGAGCTGGCTCCTACCGGATCAGCAGGACATTGCGATCTCTCAGCGCCTTATAAATAGCATCACCGTTTCATTGAGAGCTTCGGATCTCTCTCGCCTCTGCCCGTCGGTGTGAACTAGGAGGCCGAGCTCCAGGCTGGCCAGCCCCCTTCCTTCTTGCTTCGTGGTCCTGCATTAAAAATAAAATCCTTTTCTTTCATATATTTAAAAAAATCATAGAATAAATGAGTTCACCTCCCACATAGAGTCTTACAGCGACCCTGGAGAGGCAAAGCACGGATTGACATTTGAGCAGTCTTGCTGTTCAGCAGGAAAGAATAGAGGCTTTAAAAGGTTTCCCAGTCTCCATAGCATTCAGCACTAAGTGCCTGTAGAGTTCACAATTTCGCACATACTTCAGGAAAGAAAAAGGCTGCAACAATACAAAAATCTGTAGTCCTTTATATTCATACATTTAAGTGGTGCTTTTTTTTTTTTCTTCTTCAGATTTTCAAAGTGCTTCAACTTCACTGAAGTTAAAATTACTCCGCAGTGGACTAGAGTACATTAACACCAGCAAGTTCTATTCACTTAACCTTCTCAAAAACACTGCCTTGCAGTTTAGTATCTATAAGCACTTGAAAAATCAACAGACTGTGTGTGGGCAACATTGTGAATGAAATTTGAAGTGCGATGAACCACAGCTATAATTAATAAACCATAACTTCCAAAAGTGATTAGTAAAATAGCATAGGGATGAATTCAGTAAATGTTTATAGACTTTGTCAATTTAGCGGATGCAAAACAATGTCTAGCTCCTCAGGATGATTTTTGCATCAATAATTCTGTAGTCTGTATTTCAGCTTCAGGAAAATTATCAGAAGTGCTGGAAATGGGGTTTCCAGGCCTGGTGATTCTTTTTTAAAGTCCCCCAAAAAAGGAATACAAAAGAAGATTGATTTATATCAATTAACTAACTTATTTTGACCCATAGAAAGTACACCACAGACCTTTGCCATATACTTTATATAATATTAGTGTTGTCACAGAGTGGTGCATGCTGGCCTTAACTTTTTAATCCTGACAGCAATTATATTTTACATTCTGTTTTATGTAAATTACATTCTATGTTCTCTTGGTATAGGAGAAAAAAGAAAGATCTTGATGTTCTGGAAATGCCATCTATTCCAAACCCTTTTCCTGAGCTATGCTGCTCTCCATTTACATCTGTGTTGTCAGCAGGCCTGTTTCCCAAAGCAAATTCAAGGAAAAAACAGGTATGCATTTAAAAGTGTTCTAATTCAAAAATCTTAGGAGTTCTACATCCATTTAGTCTTTAAGATACTCTTACACTATTAACAAAGTACTAGCATGGCCTATTTTAAATAACTCTATTGACTGATACAGTTCGTAGTCATTAGTTTCCTTCAGGGTCTCAGTTTTCACATCTGTATAATGGGAACTTTAAAACTTACATGTCAGGCTTTTGGGATGGGTTAAATGAAAGAATATATGTAAAGTACAGAGCCTGGGAGCTATTATTATTCACATTGTAGGTGGGAGAGTTATATATGATAACAGCTGAACGATTTTAAGTCAGAAATTGGAAGGGCTGGCAGTGGTGTTGTGGTGAGAAGGGGATTGACTGGTTCTTTTAATACCTTTTTTAATCTTTCACGTTTTCAACCCAAGCCAACTTTATTTACTAAAGGAAAGTGATAATGGTGAACTGTGGTGAAAGGTAATAGGAGTTTTGGACTCTGCAGGTTTTCTTTCATTTCAGCGAATTCCTCAGTTTGGAGGCTACTGGCTGCAGAAGGCAGATGACTTGTAAGTGATGATTAGCTTATGAATTTAATTTTTATCATTTTCTTTCTTTTCAAGTTTCTACTTTGGGACTGACTTGAGCAAATTAGACATCAAGGACCAAGCAACTATGGGGAGATCCAAAACAATTATACAATTTTTGAAAAAAAAATTAGTGTATCCTAGGATAATCCCATCTCTTTGAATATGCTTTCTCCCAATTTATTTTTTATTTTTTTTATTTTTTATTTTTTTCTCCCAATTTTGAATCAACAAAACAAAGAGAAGCTTCACTATGCAAAATGTACCTTGTTCTTGCAAGGGTAGAAGCAATAAATTTAAATAGTCAGATGCTTGCAGCAAGGAGAGGGATAATGAACAGAGAGGAGAAGACAGTCAATTATTTTCCCCCATCTGTTGTTCTCTTTCGTTTTTTCAGCACTTTTACTACCTGTGATGGGTTCAATAATGTGTGTTTATAGTTTTAGGAATGAAGGAAATGCCCCAGGAAATAGATGAATTCTTGATAATATACAGTAATAATAGAGACAGTAGAGAAGCATTCCATGGGATGTTGTATTTTGATGGATGTCTGGTATAATAAGGCTTATATACTTGTTTTTTGGGGGGGAGGGAGGGGGTTGCAGTTTAATTGGTACATGTGCTTTTTGGATAAGGATTGGAGAAAGTGGGAGTAAATATTCCCGGAGCAGAGGTATGTTCTGAATTAGAGTCTTTGATGGGGGAGGCAAGTCCTTCAGTATGTGGGACTGAGACTTTGGATGGGGAGATGATCAAGGAGGAGACTCTTTCAAGAGCTGTAAAGACAGAGCCCAAGGAAAAAACAGCCCTGCTGAAATGTCTGGGCCTTTTAAGAGCTTGGCTTTGGGGTTAAGATGTAAGATGGGCATGTAGATGATAGATTTGTCTGTGCGTCATGGTGGTGGAAAAAATCGATTCTGGACTGTCCCTATGATCCAGAATGGGAAAAGGAAATATCTGATGATGGCATAATAGGCATTTGGGGAATTTAATACATTGTTTCCCTATTTATGGAGGGCCTGGTATGTTCCTTGCACCATCCTAGGCGCTGAGGCACTGAGCTGGGCAAAAATGCCACTCGAAGGGTGTCTATCAAGGTGGGGCTTTGATTCGGGGTTGGGTTAAGACTTAGGAGTTGAACAGAGGAAGGAGAGAGGACGGGGTCTACTCCGACTTTAATTTTGTGAATGAGCACTGGGAGAATGCCTCATCTACCAGATGTGTCCAAGGGGCAGCGTTTGTTTTGAATAGGGAGAGAATGTTTTATGCTTAAGTTAATAGAGGGAGAAAAACGAGAAAGAGAGTGGGTGTGAGTGTCAGGGTCAAGTAAAGGTTGTGGCCTAAGTACGGGTAGTCATCATCTTAGAGTAAGACGTCTGATCTTGGGGAATAACATTTCTTCAGATCAGGTTTAGCAAATCGGCAACATGGGAGAAGGGTGCTATGCTACCCTTGACTCTGACCGGTTTCCTGCTTCGGCCTTGGGTCCTGTTTCCACGGTGACCTTTTCAGAGAGCACTGCGCCCACACAGACAGCTGTGCTGTTGCAGGAGCAGAGTTCTGGCCTGACTCCTGGAGACCAGTCCCAAAGGGGTGTTTCCACCTGAGAAGTGCCCTTCCTGCTCCTGCTCTCTTCCGTGGCCCGAAGGTTGGGGGTCCCCATGAAGAGAAGGCTATCCCAGAGTTGGGGAAGAGGAACGTTCTTTTTTGCATTCTTTTAGTTCCCTTTTCCCCACCTGGACTTTGCATTTAGAACTGATCCTTTGTTTTTATTCCTTTGTATATGCTCAGTTCTTTGGAATGAGGGAGGTTTTGGGAACAGATGACTCTGTCAGTAATTCTCCCAAGCTCAGTCTTTGTGACACAGATTACCCTTTTACAAGATGATATTTCAGGCCCAATTATCTCTGACCTTTGGTTGAGATGAGGTAAATGACTATATGTGCTAGGTTTCTATTGACTATTATTTATGACTGAAACATTGTAGGAGATGATGTCTCATTTCTTTATAGTCTCTCTTTCATTTGTTTTGTTTAACCGTTCCAGTCATTTTAGCAATTCTTTTCTCCCCATAGAAAAAGTGAAGAATTGCACTTGTTACTTATAAATAAATGACCAGAAAGTTTGAAAGAGTCCAGACTGGAAACGTTAAATTTCATGTGGCCTTTCAAAACCACAGTCAAAAATCATTTTACAGGCCATAAATATTTTTTTTTTTTTTTACAATTTGAGATGTCTCCATAATGCATGAGTGGTAAAATGCATTGAAGCCACAAATAGGATATGCTTTATCTCTTTTTGCAAATAAAATGTCTCAAAGTATACAATACTGTATGCTTTCAGTATTTTTATTTTAAAATAAGAACTAGATTGAGATAAAATCTGGATACTTTATTCCCTCTCCCCACTTTTTTTAAATAGTACTGGCCAGATATATTTTTTAAGCATATTTCTTTGTGTTTATCAATGAAGCATATTTAAAGTGTATGTTCCATATACATGGTTCAGAAAAGTTACCTGCAATTTAAATTTTATATGAAAAGTGTCTTAACCTATGAATTTAGGTGTCTTACTTTTTTTTCTATTTCTGATTGAAATTTACCAGGAAATCATGCTTTAGCACTTATTATTTGAAGAAAGGGAAAGAATAAGATATATTTAGCCCTTGCAAAAGAATCAGTTCTTTTCTCGAGTTTGTCTCCCCCCAGGTTATTTTTGTGCTTGGACTCAGTTTGTGTAGTAGCTCTGCTTAATTGCTTTCCAGGATTTATGTAGGATAACTAATTCAAAATAAAGCTACTGAAGATTTTAAAGATAAAAAATCACCTATGAAAAACAGTGTGTCATGGAATGTTCAAGCTGGAAGAGATCTTTGAGATCATCTAGGTGAAGCACTCTTCTTTTACAGACGACTAAGTTGAGGCTAAGAAATGCTATGTGGCTGATGGTGTCACAGCTAGGACCTGAAAATCGGATTTCTTTTTCTTTTTTTAATTTAAAAAATTTTTATTAAAAATTATTTTTAAATTGAGATATATAAAGTGATATATAACATTATATTAATTTCAGGTGTACAAGATAATGATTTGATATTTGTACATATTCTGAAATGATCACAATAAGTCTAGTTAACATCTATCCATACATAGTTACAAATTTTTTTTTCTGGTGATGAGAACTTTTAAGATCTACTCTTCTAGCAACTTTCAAATATACAATACAGTATTATTAACGATAGTCACCATGCTGTGCATTACATCCTCATGACTTATTTATTTTAACATCTTTACTTGTAAAGTATAATTGCTTTACAATGTTGTGTTAGTTTCTGCTGTATAACAAAGTGAATCAGCCATATGTATATCCCCATATCTCCTCCCTCTTGCGTCTCCCTCCCACCTTCCCTATCCCAACCCTCTAGGTGGTCACAAAGCACCGAGCTGATCTCCCTATGCTATGCGGCTGCTTCCCACTAGCTATCTGTTTTACATTTGGTAGTGTATATATGTCCATGCCACTCTCTCACTTTGTCCCAGCTTACCCTTCCCCCTCTCCATGTCCTCAAGTCCATTCTCTACGTCTGTGTCTTTATTCCTGTCCTGGCCCTAGGTTCTTCAGAACGATTTTTGTTTTTTGTTTTTAGATTCCATATATATGTGTTAGCATACAGTATTTGTTTTTCTCTTTCTGACTTACTTCACTCTGTACAACAGACTCCAGGTCCATCCACCTCACTACAAATAACTCAGTTTCGTTTCTTTTTATGGCATATTCCATTTTATGTATATGCCACATCTTCTTTATCCATTCATCTGTCGGTGGACACTTAGGTTGCTTCCACGTCCTGGCTATTGTAAATAGAGCTGCAATGAACATTGTGGTACTTGACTCTTTTTGAATTATGGTTTTCTTAGGGTGTATGCCCAGTAGTGGGATTGCTGGGTCGTATGGTATTTCTATTTTTAGCTTGTTAAGGCACCTCCATACTGTTCTCCATAGTGGCTGTATCAATTTACATTCCCACCAACAGTGCAAGAGGGTTCCCTTTTCTCCACACCCTCTCCAGCATTTATTGTTTCTAGATTTTTTGATGATGGCCATTCTGACTGGCGTGAGGTGATACGTCATTGTAGTTTTGATTTGCATTTCTCTAATGATTAATGATGTTGAGCATCCTTTCATGTGTTTGTTGGCAATCTGTATATCTTCTTTGGAGAAATGTCTATTTAGGTCTTCTGCCCAGTTTTGGATTGGGTTGTTTGTTTTTTTGATTACAAGCTGCATGAGCTGCTTGTAAATTTTGGAGATTAATCCTTTGTCAGTTGCTTCATTTGCAAATATTTTCTCCCATTCTGACGGTTGTCTTTTTGTCTTGTTTATGGTTTCCTTTGCTCTGCAAAAGCTTTTAAGTTTCATTATGTCCCATTTATTTATTTTTGTTTTATTTCCATTTCTCTAGGAGGTGGGTCAAAAAGGATCTTGCTGTGATGAATGTCATAGAGTGTTCTGCCTATGTTTTCCTCTCAGCGTTTTATAGTGTCTGGTCTTACATTTAGGTCTTTAATCCATTTTGAGTTTATTTTTGTGTATGGTGTTGGGGAGTGTTCTAATTTCATTCTTTTACATGTAGCTGTCCAGTTTTCCCAGCACCACTTATTGAAGAGGCTGTCTTTTCTCCATGTGTAATCTTGCCTCCTTTATCAAAAATAAGGTGACCATATGTGCTTGGGTTTATCTCTGGGCTTTGTATCCTGTTGCATTGATCAATACTTCTGTTTTTGTGCCAGTACCATACTGTCTTGATTACTGTAGCTTTGTAGTATAGTCTGAAGTCCAGGAGCCTGATTCCTCCAACTCCGTTTTTCTTTCTCAAGATTGCTTTGGCTATTCGGGGTCTTTTGTGTTTCCATACAAATTGTGAAATTTTTTGTTCTAGTTCTGTGAAAAATGCCATTGGTAGTTTGATAGGGATTGCATTGAATCTGTAGATTGCTTTGGGTAGTATAGTCACTTTCACAATATGATTCTTCCAATCCGAGAACATGGTATATCTCTCCATCTGTTTGTATCATCTTTAATTTCTTTCATCAGTGTCTTATAGTTTTCTGCATACAGGTCTTTTGTCTCCTTAGGTAGGTTTATTCCTAGGTATTTTATTCTTTTTGTTGCAGTGGTAAATGGTAGTGTTTCCTTAATTTCTCTTTCAGAGTTTTCATCATTAGTGTATAGGAATGCAAGAGATTTCTGTGTGTTAATTTCATATCCTGCTACTTTACCAAATTTGTTGATTAGCTCTAGTAGTTTTCTGGTAGCATCTTTAGGATTCTGTATGTATAGTATCATGTCATCTGCAAACAGTGACAGCTTTACTTCTTTTCCGATTTGGATTCCTTTTATTTCTTTTCCGTCTTTGATTGCTGTGGCTAAAACTTCTAAAACTACGTTGAATAATAGTGGTGAGAGTGGACAACCTTGTCATGTTCCTGATCTTAGTGGAAATAGTTTCAGTTTTTCACCATTGAGAACGATGCTGGCTGTGGGTTTGTCGTATATGGCCTTTATTATGTTGAGGTATGAAAATTGGATTTCTTGAGGCTTTGACAGCCCTTTTTTAGGAAGGTACAATTTCCGCAGAAATTGAGAACCATAAGAGTTGCACAGTAATAAACCTATATCAATTGTTGTTAGTTACTACTCTGCCCATAATACAAAAGCAGAGGCAACAAATCCCATTTGATAATTTCCACCTAAGGACCTGGATTCCTTTTTTTTTTTTCCTTCCTCAAATATAACTGTCTCTTTGTGCTTTTTTTCTCTAGCTTTCTTCTATCTTCTCCCTAAAATTGATATGAAAAATCTATCAAATAATTGATCTATCAACAAATAAGGTTTATTAGTATTATTAATAACCAGATTTTGTGTGCAGTTTACAGTCCACAGTCACACTAAAGCCAGGAAGTGGGTCTGTCACCCACATTTTAAGATTTTGTTTTTTAAAGTACATAAACAGGAAGTGATTTGCCCATGCTTCCACAGTTTAGATAAAGGAAGATCAAAAAGAATGTCATTTCTGAATGTGTTTGCCCCTCACCACACTGTTTTTGGTTTATTCCGTATTGAGTTAAACCTTTTTGTATATCTCAGGAAAATAAAAACTATCTTCCAAATAATTAAGAAATTATTTTCCACATGCTCTGCCTTTGATTTCGTTTTCATCTCACATGTCAGGTACTATCAAAAAATAAGTTCATCTCTGTCCCCAAATTAAACAGCCTCTGATGTCATTCCTTCATGATGTCAGTAATGATCTTAATTTGTACGGTGCGAAACTTGTATGTGTGGTTCTTGTGTGGCTGCTGCATTATCCAAACTCAAATACTCATTTCTTCAATATACACAGAAGTAGAAAGCAATGAACTATGCCCCCATATTCTCGTTTTACAGATTCAGCAGTTTTCAAGATTTTGTCTCATTTACTTCATCTATTCCTTTTTGAAATTTTTATTGTATTTGTTGAAGTACAATAAATAAATTACTTAAAAAAATGTAAAATCTGGACATCCTGTCACTGAATCCCTACCTAGTTTTGTATGCATTGCTGAAAAGTACATTTTTTCATTTAACCAACATGCCATTATTCCCTAACAAAAATAAAAATTCCTTGGTATCATTTAAAATCATTCATAGTCAAATTGTCTTAGTTGGAATGATACATGAAATCCTCAGATTACAAGCTGGTTATGTTTCAAAATCTTTAAATTAGGTCTTTGGCAATTTAAATTTATGGAAACAGCATATCAATTGTATATAGGTCCCCTAGGCAATTTTACAAAATCCTATATAATGTAAAATGAAACGTAAATTTCATATATTTGCAGAAAATATAACAGACACTTTTTCCATTCTCTCTCTTTTGTTTTCCCATAAAAACAGCACATAGTCTCTGCTTCTTTTTCTAAATCCATTTCATCCTCTGACATTTCTCTACAGTCTTGCTTGTCTTGATTGCATGTCACTGCATGTGGCCCCCAGTTGCCACCCCTATTGGAATAAATATTTCCTCCTATTACTGGTTTAGCACGTGGTAACTGACTGGAATCTATCTTTGGAGAGAGCTGTTAGCCCAGTGTGTTCCGCTCTTATTCAGTCAGCTGTGGCCAAGGGGACACAGGGACCTGGACCGTTGTTCACTCAGCAAGGGTTATGGAACAAATTCTGTGAGTAGGAAGTGCGAGTTCAGTAGGTATGATGTATGGAGGTGGGGAGGAAACAATGGACAACTAGTACCCTAGGGAAAAAAAGCTCAAGCAAAAAATAGTTGACACACAAACAAATTCTTATAATATATGAATGATACATGGCAACCCACTGATTAATTTGGCTGACTTAGCCTCCACAGTTCACAGTATCCAACTCCTTTGCCTCAAATCATTTAGTTCACGTGAAGGGCATTTATTTGACAGTGGTTTCAGTTGATGCCACCCTTCAGTGATGGTCATCTTCCTTGGTCCTTGTCCTGAGCCTGCATCTTATTGAGGTCCCTTGGCCTCTGATGACAGGAGCTATCAACTCAGGATCCTCCCTACTTCATGCTAGCTACCTTTGTCTGTAACAGAAGACAGCTGTCTCTTCCTATTTTAAAACTTAAATCGCCTAGCAGATCTTCTGCTTGTTAAGGTTTTATTTCCAGTTTGAAGGTTGCCTCTAATTTTTAGTTAATTTGCAGGATACACTTGCAGTCCAACCTTTATCTGCAACATGACTTTTATTTTTTACTTCTTTGAAAGCTCAGCTTCTGGTTTGTTTTTCCCTAGGGGCATATATTATGTTCTATCAGGAGAAGGAAAATTGGAGTCATTCATGGTTCAATATAAATGTGGATCTTAATATAAAAAAGCTTTCTGCAGTTTTATGGTTGTTGCTTTGAATCATGTCAGCTTATATGGAATAGTAATAAACTCCATTGTATAAGTATGCACTGATTTGAGTGAGGATAAGCAGACTTGGGAATTGTCCTTTTGGTACTCTAGGTAAGGGGTGGCTCAATGGAGAACCTAGGAAATGGCCACAAGTCTTTGCTAAGGAAAGGGAGCAGAAGGGAAGCTTCCAGAATCAGTTTAGAAGACAAATGGGTGAGCTGACATAGGGAGAGCATCTTTTACTTCTTGTCCTTCCCTTTGGTTCCACTCATTGAGTAGTTTTCAAAGCCACAGAGAAAATAAACACAAATAGGAGGATTAACATTCTTAACTAGTTTACAAACGCTTCTGTCTATTCCAAAAGATCCTTTTTAAGTTGGCTGTTGATTCACATGTATTTTTCCATAGATGTAATGTTAGATGTGGTGGTTAGGTTGTTAGGGCAGGCAGTAAAAGTTTTTTTAACCCACAATAGCTCCCCCAGATGGTAGATTTACAACATACTGTGCACCAGTTTTTAATACAGTTTCTATGGAAAGATGTGGGGCCATATGATGTAATTGAAAGATATTGGACTAGGAATCCACAAACCTAGTTTTTAATATGGTCCTGCTGCTGCTGAGTGATGTGATATGAGCCTATTAACCACACTTTCTGGGCCTGAGAGTGCTACAATTTTATTCTATTCCTAAAGCAAGTGATTCTAATGGCTCTTGAAGTACTAATGATTCCATAGTAGACGGGAGGCTTTTTTGGTCCCATTGGCCCCAGCAGTTCCCTCTCAGTCTTTGTTCACATCTTCTCACGTGGTTACCACACCTCCATTGATGAAGAGAACATTTGGGTGCCATGGGGCAAGGCGCACAGGAGCCACCTTTATGGAGATGATGTGGGCAGGAAGGGGCTAGTTAAACTCGAAATCATGCATCAAAGTCTAGGTCCAAATAATAGAGAGTCAGAAAAAGTATTGTATCTGGGAGGGGCCAGGTTGGGTGGTGAAACTGTATTTAAACTTAGAAATAAGGGTATGAGATTAGATATGAACATTGGAGGCTGGCATAGGTTCAGTATGCACCTGGTTGTGCTTGGCTTAAAGGGTTTGAGGTAGGCATAACTTCTAAGTCCTTCTCTAAACAACTCTTGCTCAAGTCATCCACTTGATCACTCAAGCCAAAACCAAGGAGTCCTCTTTCTGGCCTTCTGTCAAGTAGTGCTACATCTTTCATCACAATATACTTGAATCCATAAACTTCTCTCCGTCTCCACTGCTACCATCCCAACTTGAGCTACTGTCTTCTGACATCTAGGCACCTTATAAATGGCCTCCTTGCTTCTATTGATACTTTAGCTTATTTTGGTCCATTTTCCATACACTTGCTAGAAATGCACTTTTAGAAATGTAGATCACATTATCTCACTCCCTAGTTGAAAACTTTTTGATAGCTTAGGATAAAATTCAAAATTCTACCTTGGCCTACAGGATTCTATGTGGTTTGGCTTCTGTCTATGTCTTAAACTGTACTTGCATTCTACTCTTTATTCGTTATACTCCAGCCACAGTAGAGGGACAGTCCTACCTGAATGTGAACTTGGCAAGCTTTTTTCTACCTCAGAGCCTTGAGCTTGGCTGTTTCCTCCATCTGGAACCTTTTTTCCTGGTTCTTTACAAAGCTGACTCTTCTTTATTCTTTAGATATCAGCATAAGATCATCTCATCAAGGAGGCCTTTTTTGACTAAAGTATCCCTCTACACCGTTTTTTTTTTTTTTTCCATCCTATCACATTTCCTAGTATATTTCCTTGGTTGTACTTAGCATAATCTGAATTGTCTCATTTATTTATTTGCTCTAATTACTGTTTTTCTTTCCAAATAAAGTGCTTTGGTTTTGTTGTTCTTGGGTTCTTTCCTTAAAAGAATTAATGAGTAAATGGATTAATGAAGATAAGTAGTTAAAACCAATTTAACAAATTATATTTTGACATATTTATTCTAATCATGATTAATCATCTTCCTCCTCTTCATCAAATTTTAAAATGTATTTCTAATTTTGTTAAGAGATTCTATTAACAAAAACAAAGTTATATACTAGGCTCCTGGACCAGTGAGATTTTAGCAGTATATGTCTTTTGCTTTCGTTACACGCATAGGAAATTCTGATCATGTGTAATGACATTAACGGATATATTTCTGATTTTAATCATTATTCTTATCTAATGGAATTGTAAGTGAAAAGTACATGGTGAATTGTCATACTTCCAGCGTATAGTGTTAAAAATCCACACATTTAGAAAAAATTAAGTGGAATATCAATTGGGTTTATAATACGGGTCTCTTAGAGCAAGGAGTAGATGTTAGCAAACGTTTTAATTGTTACCTGTTAATGTCATTGGTAAATGATTTAGGCCAGTGCTCATGCTGTAGAAATGGGGAGACATATACACCATGGATATACATGAAGACTTTCCAAGAGATTTACAAACTCAAAGATTTAAGATAACCAGCTTTCAGATCCTCATCTTCCATTTGTACTTTTTCCTAAAACCCACCTGTGTTCACAGTAACCTTCTCACTTGGTGCATTACCCCGGGGCATGTAAACCTCTACGGCATCACACACAGGGAAAGCTTCCTTTAATGATTAATCAAAGTACCATGAATCAGAAGGGGTTCCTGTCTTTTTATGCCTTATATTTCTGTTAAGGGAAGACATAGTTAGAAATAAGGATTTTGGCTAGTGTTGAAACATTCTGAATTCAGATATATGATGATGTGATGGGAGTAATGACAGTTTTCATTTTTCATTTTTCAATTTTCATTTACTGACTTCAGTTCTTCCCTCTACTGACTGTTGTCAAACATATATAGCCTTTGAGGGAGAGTTTCCTAAGAACAAAGCAAATAGCGCACCAGTGGGAAATACTGAATGCTGAAAATGGCCTTTTGTGATGTATTTTCCACTATTCTCACCACTTGAGACACATCCATAGCTGAAAAAAAAATGTGCCTACAAACATCTGATGTTATATATAGGTTAGTGCTGTGGGTGAGGGAAGTTCTCTGGGAAGCCGACTTGGAGCCTAGGTTTGCCTGCAAGAAGTTTACTGGGGCTCAGAGCCCTTGGAAACAATGCCTGTGGGATGGACACAGGGACAAGTTGGGCTGCAGTGCAGCCACAAGAGAGGCATCAGCTGATCCCCTAGGAGCTCAAGCTGGGATGGTCTTACAGAATTGTTCAGAATTAGGGCTCAGAGGCTGGGCTGCCCTGCAAGGACCTGATCTTGGGCATGGTGGCTCTCTTCAGCTGAGAGCAATGGCAGGCAGGGAGGACTTAGCTGGGTCTTAGTGGCTGACACACTAACAGCAGGGAGAATTAGTGCTTCACTCCTGAAGGGGGCAGGCTTGGACGGTGTGCTGCAGCATCTACAATAGTTAGTAGCTCGGATTATTTTAAATGTAACAGAAATCCTGTTTGAGACTACCAAATTTTTGAAGATAAATTGGATAAAACTCAAGGATATAATTTGTACATAATTTCTTTCAGATTTTGTGTCTTAATATTGTCCTGTTTTATCAAATCATATAATGAAATATTAATTCCAGTCAGTTCCCATCCTATTTTATCATAAAATATGTTAATGTTTTCCACTTTCTATTAATAAAATATACTAGCTGCTAGACTAATTTTTAAAAGTATATACCATTTGCTTTCATTAAAACCATAAGAAAATTTTATCATGATGAATACTACAATTAATGAAGCTGTTTCTAATTTTATACTTAATTGTTAAAAATTACATCCAAAAGCTGAAAATCAAGGTAGAAATGTACAGTCACACAATTGCCAAAGGAACTCCATGGCTTTCCTAGCACTTTGTCATACTCCTCAGAACTCTTAATTCTGTATTATTTTAATTTTGAGAGCTTTCAGCTATTTCTTTTAAAAGATATATTCCATAATGAATTTTTAGTGGTCTTTAAAATATTTTTTCTCAGAATGCATATTGATAACTCCGTTTGAATTGAAAAGTAAAGTTGGACTCTATTTGATAGAACATTAATCTGATTTGGCTGATTGATTTGAGAGTGAGGACTAACTTTTCCAATTATATGGTTGACATTTTTCTTAAACTGAATGAACTAAATTTACAGTCCTAAACTTTTTTTTTAATGTTTAACTTAGAAGGATTAAAAAAAATATTTTTGTTGAAGTATAGTTGATTTACAATGTTGCGTTAGTTTCTGGTGTACAGCAAAGTGATTCAGTTTTATATATATGTATATTCTTTTTCATATTCTTTTCCATTATGGTTTATTACAGGATATTGAATATATAGTAGTTTGTGCCTGCTAATCCCAAACTCCTAATTTATCCCTCCCCTATTCCCTTTTCCCTTTGGTAACTATAAGTTTGTTTCTATGTCTGTGAGTCTGTTTCTGTTTTGTAGATAAGTTCATTTGTATGGTATTTTAGATTCCACATATAAGTGATATCATATGATATTTGTCTTTCTATATCTGGCTTACTTCACTTAGTATGATAATCTCTAGGTCCGCCCATGTTGCTGCAAATGGCATTATTTCATTCTTTTTATGGCTGAGTAATATTCCATGTCTATATACATATCACATCTTCTTTATCCATTCATCTGTTGGTTGCTTCCATGTCTTGGCTACTGTAGATAGTATACATCCCTAAACTTTTGATGAAAATACATTTAAAGCACATTATAAGACAAAAGCATTTTATTAAAAAAATTGGAAATAATGCAAAAGCCTCTTCAGTATGTTGGTTTGGCCAAAGTGTGATAAAATTAACACTTTTCCCTCATATTTTTCTGAGTGTTTTACTTTGAACAAAATATATTTAAGTGAAAGGGTACCATATCGTTAGTGGTAAAGCCTTGTTGATAAATTGTCCAGAAATTGAGAAAATGAATGAATATGATTGGGTGACAAATCTTTTCCAAGTCAGGTGGTTTACATTCATTGTTTTCAGTTACATTATAAGAAACCTTAGTTGATTTACTGGATGATGGATCATTAAAAACTATTTTTAGCTCAGATGGAGTTCAAAGATTGACATTGCCTTCTACTACCTCTGCACTCTTTTCTCCCTTACTCAGCTTAGTTTTTCTCTCTAGCACTTACTGTAATCTGGCATATTACATGTTCACACATGTATCTGTTTATTCTCCCATTGCCTTTTCGCACTAGAACATGAGCCCTGTGAGGGCAGGGACTTTGTTTTATATACTACTCAATCTCCAGCAGATAGAGCAATGCCTGGCATTTAATAGGCCCTCAGTAAATTTTGCTGAATGAAAGAATAAATGAATGAATTAATGCATGGGGAAGGAGCAGAGGAAGTAGTTATTATTAAGGGAAGGAATGAGGGAATATTTGAGAATGTACTGATAGTTTAATATAAATGATAAAGAGTTTGGAAGGAAACTTAGGAATGTGAATTTGGTTTAGTTACTGGGAGAAGTCTGATATTGTTAGATGTTAAAAGAGATCCTCATCAGGATAAACATTTGAGTATTGATTTACCACTATTAGCACATTCTAAATTTGGATAACCCCTGCTTAGAATAAATACTGTTCTTTGCCTCTTTGGTCTCCTTATAAGCATTTTCAGTCTTAGCAGCCCAGGAGTGCCAGTTAAAAAGCATGTATGCTTTATGGGACTAAGTCCAGTAAAAGCTTTTCAATCAACCCACATTCACAGTGGAAGATTACTTTCACTCTTGGGAAGGATGACACATGCATGTGAAGCCAGTATTCAGATGAAAGGGGTACTTTGATATTATTTAACTGTGTATTGGCAAGACTTGGGCAAGTATCTAGTTTCTCTTTAGAGACATTTTGCATTATATTACAGTACTCTTACTGTGCTGTGCCAGGGAAATTAAGATCAGCTGGAACACTCTGTAGGTCATTGGCTTAGAATCTTAGGGCACTGGGAACTTGATGTTTTGTTTTCATGACCTCATTTAGGCTGAACCTGTCTTTGTCTCAAAGGCATAAGGGCCCCTTTACCAAACCATGTCTGTACCTTGGGACATGTATGGGAAAGGTTGAGAGAAAAGTGATTTGAAAGTATTGGGTCAACCTCCATGTAAAGAGTACTTGATAAATTAGGACTCTTTAGTCAAGGAAGATGAGGAGGTGGTATAATTAAAGTCCCCTCAACATGGATGTAGCCATCCAATTCCATGAAATCTGAAACATACTTTGAAGGTTAAAGAAGATAGTTTTAAGAAAAATGAAAGGAAGAAATGTTTACAGGTCATGTTGCAGTTCACAGGCCTTGTGCTCTGGCAGATGCTTTCTGCAGAGATTTCCAGAGGACGTCACTCTTGTGGAATGAAGCACCTCCTCCATGTTTCTCACAGTGGGAGTATATGGCATGTATATGCATATGGGGTGTGTGAGGATTGTGGGAGGGCCATATGGGAAGTTGCACGATAAACATGGAACACTTTTCTAGAACAATAATTTTAATTGAAAATAGGAGAAAACAGTTTTATATTAAAATAAACATTCCTGTTTTTATGAATAGAATGCATAATTTACATGGATTTTTAAGAACAAATTATATACCTTAGAGTTATTGCCTACCCTGAGATGGCAAGGGCTGTGTAATGACTTTCTTTTGCATTTTTGGTAGTTCTGATGGAAAAATTTGAGAAACACTAGTGTGGTTTTCAGGTCTGTGGGACGTGGCTTTTTGTAATTCTCAGGAGGATAGGTTATCATCTCTCATTTCCTTCTCAGTTCTTCTTTCTTGCTAAAGCTTCTCTGATTTTATTGGTACCTATATCATTAATATCGAGGATATTGGGTTATTAAACATTTAAAGTGTTTTTCCTACTCGGCTTTCCTGCAGCTTGGCAGGAAATTGCTCTCACTAAAATCTCTAAAGACCACCATATTCCTGAAGACCTACTTCAGTGCTTATTTTGATACCTCAGCAGTTTGGGGCATTTTTGACTACTCTTTCCTTCTTGAAACATTCTCTTGGCTTCTACTTCTTATAGGTCTCTGTTGGAGGATCTTAGTGTTGGTGTTCCTTAGGGTTTTATACTACAGCTTTTTGTTTTCATTTTATTTTCATTTTACTGCCAGAGTGATCTCATCTACTCCCATGGCCTCAATTACAGTCTACATATAAGTCTAGACTAGGTTATCCTGGGCTACTTGCAAAATATCTTTATTTATACAGTCCATAGACATCGCACACTCAGCATATTCCAGACCAAATTAATACTTTTCCTCTAAAACTTACTTCTTCTCCTGTGTTGCCCTTCATTGGGAATGGCATGCTCTCTACTTACTAGAAAATCAGAAATCTTCGTTCTCTTTTGGCTGCTCCCAATTCCTCTGTCTCCTCATACAATTGGTTACAAAGTCCTCTTGGAAAAACAACTGTTGAATTTATCCATTTTTTACAACCTCTCTGCCATTGTCAGAGTTCAGACTGAATCATCTCATAATTACTTTGAGAGTCTCCTCACTGATTACTCCGTTTTTAGTCTTGTTCTACTCCTAGAAGTGTAACATGCTTAAAACAATTTTTTTTAAATTGAGGAGCTAAAATTCATATAACATAAAATTAACCATTTTAAAGCATATAATTCAGTGGCATTTAGTACTTTTACAGTTTCTTTTACAGTGTTGTGCAACAGTTACCTTTATTTAATTCCATCACCCCAAATAGAAACCCTGTATCCATTAAACAGTCACTCCCTACCCCTGCCTTCCCCCAGCCCCTGGCAACCATTAATTTGCTTCCTGTCTCTATGCATTTAGCTAATTCTAGATATTTCATATAAATGGAATCATATAATACATGACCTTTTGTGTCTGGTTTCTTTCACTTAGCATGTTTTCAAAGTTCATCCATGTTGTAGCATGTAATAATATGCTTTCAACCGTGAAATAATTCCAAACATGTAGAGAATTTCATATTTTTTCTTTTGAAGAAACAGGAGGTTGTTCATACATGGTAGCGCCCCTCTTTGTTTCTTTGTTCTCAATCTTGTTTTGTCTCTCCTTTCCCCCTACTATGAGGGAACCACTGTTCTGAGTTTGGCGAGTATCCTTTCCTTCCATGTTTTTATACTTTTGCAATATATAGCACCGTACTGTGTTTTAGTGATTTATGTAAAAATATATATTGAATGTATATCTCTGCAACTTGCTGTTTCATTCAACATTTTTGATTAATCCATGTCAGTAAATGTAGATCTAGTTTATTTTATTTCATTGTAAGTATATATTACAATTTATTTATCCTTTCCCCATGGAAGAAAATCGAGAATCTTCTTAATTTCTATCATTAAAAAACACACCGAAGTGTAAGGGCTTCTCTACTGTATGTATTTATAAGTGGGATTATTTGCCTCTAGAGCAGGTACATGACCAGTTTTACTAGATGTTGCCAAATTGTTCTCCAAAGTGATTGTACCCACCAGCACTATATGTGTCTCCATTTCCACACTTTCTCATCATCAGCTGGCATTTTCAGATTTTAAAGTTTTTGCCAATGTGATGAGTGTAATCAAATTTAATTATGACATTAATTTGCTTTAGCTTGACTACTTGTAAGGTTGAGCATCTTTTCGTTTGCTTCTGGCCATTCGTATTTCTTCTTTGTGAATTATCTATATTTTTCTATTGTGTTTGTCTTTCTTATTGATTTGTAAGAGTCCTTTATATAGTATGGATACTAATCTTTTTGTAATTAGAAACACTACAGTAATCTTTTCTCAGTAATTGTGGCTCGTCTTAACTTTGTTTACACTGTCTTGTGAAATAGAATATTTTTGTCTTAATTTAGTTAAATCTAGTTTTGTACTTGTGTGCATCTTACTTAATAAATTTTTTCCTCCTTCTGTGTCATGAACATATTTTCATCTAGTCATTTTAACGTTTTACTTCTCACACTTGAGTCTTTAACACAGCATGACTTGTTTTTATGTATGATAGGATTCTAATTTTTTTCCAAATGGGTATCTACTCATACAAATACCATTTATTAACCACCTCTTCCTTTCCAAAGCATTTTAGCATTTCTTTGATCATGTATCATGTTCTCTTTTTTATAGTGAAGTGATGGTTTTAAAGGGCAAATCAGATAATTTCATTCTTCTCTTAAACCATTCCTCAGATCCCCATCATTCTTCGAATACTGATTTTAATAGGGCTCTTGGGGTACTACTTAGCTGGACCACCTTTCTAATCCTGTCACCAACCCTTTCCTCCTTATACTCTGTGCTTTAGCCACACTGAAGTCCTTTTAGTTTTCTAGTGTATCATTCTTTTGCTTATCTGACCCAGTGAGGAGTAGGTCTTTATGTAAGATGTTCGATCTTCCTGCATCTCTTTTCTGTTTAATCTTTAAAAAGCTAACTTCCAATACCTCTCTTCAAACACTTAGCTGAGAGAGTCTTCTCTTCCTCTCCCAGATCTGTGGTAGGTGCCCTGCTACTAGGTCAGTTATGTTGCATCACCCGTCTGTTGACATATCAGTGTTCCACTATCCAGGAAGCTCTCTGGGGGCAGCAGGAATCAAGTTTGCCTTAGACGTCAATGCATTTCCAGACCCTAGCATTGTACCTGGCACATTGTAGGCCCTCTATAAATACTTGCTGAATTGAACAGATGGTGCAGATAACATTTTTTACCTAAAGTAGCATTTGTCTTTGAAATATCTGATAGATGATCTATATAGTCTCCTTAAACATTTTCAGTGATGAACTTAATTTTCTTGTGACCAATAGAACCCTAATAAAAATGCTTTCTTATGAACTGCATGTAAACCAAGATTGTGTATAATTTTTAGAAAATAATTTAATTACAAGTTTTTGTAGGATTTTACCTTTCCGTATTTAAATTTTAATTTTGATCTATTCTTCCAGCATGTCAGGATATTATTGAATTGCATTCTTTCTTTACAGTAATTGTCCCTCTCAGTTTTGCTTCATATGCATATAGGTATAGATGACATTAGTGTCTTCATTCAAGAGTGAAAAACAAAGCTTGCTACTCTAGCCTGCTTCAAAGGTGATGCTAATGGATTAGTCAACACTTTTTTTCTCAACATGTTGCTAATCCATTCAACCAATATTTATTGTGTCTGCTTTGTACTAGTCATTGTGTTTGGTATATGTATAATTGTGTCATCATTCTGGTCTTATTCCTGTTTGGTCTATCAGGAGTGTCATGAGATATTGCTCAATTATTCTTTAGAAATTAAGATATTTTAGTCCTGGATATTTCTTTGACCTATCAGTCTAGAGGCTTATTTAAAGATAATAACTTAGCAGTTATTACTGTTATCAGTAATATTTATTCAGTCCTTACAATGCACCAGGTGTTGTGCTAAGAAGATAAGTTTTATAACATCTACTTTTCCCAATACCTCAGTGAAGTAGATGCTGTCATCATATCCATCATATAGGAAAGGATGTTTAAGAAAGATTGTATCGTTTGATCACAATTTTACACAGACGGGAAGCGACAGGGGCAGGATCCGAACTCAGACTCCCCTGTATTAGTGACATTTGCAGACTCCTGATGACCCTTCCTTTCTTCCTCCCTTCCTCCATTCTTTTTTTTTTTCCCCTTAAAATTTTTTTAAAAACAAAAAGGAATGTTTTAAATAGACCAGCCCCCTACTATGAATAGTTTTGCAAGGTAGAATTCTAGAGGTAGGCATTGCTGAGACATCTCTCATACATGGTGTAACCAGTGTGCCCGATGGAACAGAGCCAGTTTTAGATTTACCCAGAGGTTCCTTTCACTTAATATTAGCTTGAACTTGATTAGTTTATCTCTAGATATATGAAATTTAGTAATTGTACAGAGTTTAAATATTAAAATGCTTTTTGCTTCTTTGAGAAGAATGACTTTTCAAAACTATTAAGATTGGCTCCTAGATTGTGGAGGTCCAAGCAGTTTAGAGCAGTGTGACTTCTCTTCTGCTGGTTCCTAAGGGTACATAGAGCCTCCTGCCTCTGTGTTAGTGATGATACAGTTTCCAAGGTACTTTCAAATATGTTATCATTTTTATCCTTTTAACATCTGAATGTTGTCAGTAGGAGAGTTAGTGTTATCTCAGTTTTACAGATGGAAAGAAGCAGGGTCAAAGATCAAGGGTTAAATCCTATAATCTTGCATAGTGAGGACTTGAACCCATATTTTCAGATTTCAATGCCAGCCCCGAGTGCCTAACACGAAATTGATAGGTGGCATTCTACTTAAAAACTACATATAAAATTCCTCCTTTGTGCTTTCAATATCACCAATGTTTATGTAGTGGGACATAGATTGTGACAGTCGTAAGAGTTGTCCTTTAAACTTCACGTGAAACCCAACCTTACTCTATTCTGATCTCCTTCTGCCTCCAGTGCTTTTAATTTTTATGGTATTGGTATATTGCTTTCAGTAAATATAAAAAAAATCCTTTTTATTGTGGTTTCAGGAAGTGTTAGAAGTCCTTATTATTATTTTTTAAAGTAGGATTTTGGATGATTTTTTGGAAACTACCAGGGAAATTGGATCATTCTCAAATCAGGATGTACTCTGACTGAAAGAGCTTAGCTGTGCTCTGGGGTGTTAAATTAATTTTTCATTGACAACCCTTGACTGGGATTTAACTGAGGTTTAAGTTAGTAAAAATCCTGCTCTGTGACCTAGAGAACAATTGGATGAAGTAGATGAAGGGGAGAACAGTGTATTTTCTCACCCTGTTTGTTGCATTGGACAGAACCCAGGTCATCTGCAGAGATAGTAGAGATTTGGTACGGACCTGTCCTGCCACTACATTGTCACCTTTAGCAAATCAAATACCCATTATTAGACTAAATGTAGGGCTGTAAATATCAGTGCAGAGAATACTGGTCTTTAAAGCATGGGATCAAAAATGATATAAGTGTTCATAGATCGAATTAAATTCCATTAAAAAGAGAAGTTAGTATCCTTCATTTATTAATATGATTACCCTCCAATCCCAGAAAAGTTGTTTTGTATATGTAATGCATTAAGGTGGCAATTCTCAAAGCTCATCAGGCATGTCACATACCTAGAGTGTTTGATATAAGTGAAGATTCCTGGGTCTTATCCCTGGGGAGTCTATTTCCATAGGTCTGGAGTGGGGCCGAAGTATTAGAACTTTTAAGAAACACCTATTAGGAGATTCTTATGACTCTGATGCAGGTTGTCTGTAGACCACTTTAGAGGAAACTTTGGGATCATCTGATTGAATCAAGGGTTGAAAGAACGGCGTTTTCCTTACAGAGGAAGAATTAGGCAATCCACCGTTAGTATGGAAGTGTTACTCCATGTGTACATCCACATGCTTTAGATGCATTTGTGGTTCTGTAAAATAATTTCTAGAGGATAACACTTGTCTAAATATTTTTACTTCCTCTCCAAGCTGATTTGAAATCACATTACCTTTAAAAGTAAGGTGTATTTGTGGTTTAATAAAGAACTTCTACGGCCATGGGAATTGGCACAGCTCTGTGACTGGTGAAGTGTTTGCTGAAGTAGATCACACAGGAGGGTGCTGTTGAGATATGGTTTTGTCTGTAGTTAGTTCCGAAAACAGACAGCAGAGGGGGCATGCTGTAAATGACCCAGAGAACCTGTGACTGGATTATTTTAATATGAATTATTCTAGATTGCATCATTAATTCATTTCATTTTGACCATTAGAAAACTATCATTTTTGAAACAAATGGTCTATTTAAAGAAAGACCATGTGATCAGACATTTTTATCAGTTACTTATTTGAGGAAACATATTTTAATTGTATATTTAAATAATTCTGGTTTCTTTTCACATTATGTTGTGAACACTGGTTCTAGCTAGCATCTCTTACAGCTAGGGTTTTTTTTTTTTTTTTAGTTGTAAGAACTAAGAGTCTGATAAGTTAAATGGTTAGTTGATTATAAAATTAGAATTGACAGATACCTCCTACAGATTATTTGTTGAATAAAGTTTTGTAGTGTTTGCCTAGGTATTGAAGACACATATCATTCAGACTATATCATATCATTAAAAAATTGGAAATGAATCCCATATCCTAAAACTTTTTTCTTTCCTTCCAGACTTAGTGCATATGTAGACTCTTTGTTCATAACTTGGTGTTTTTTTTTTAATGTGGCATTTTCCAATACATGCTTTTATCAGTTATTAATTAATGTTCTATTAGTAACAATAGAATAAATCAACTTGAGTTAGGTTACTAAGCAGAAAAGGAATGCTTCCTTTGCCGTTCTTTTTGTCATATTGTGACCTTTTTGAAGCCAGGGACTGTTTGTTCCTTTTTATCTTTTTAGTTTCTACTGTGAAACATTGGACAGAGTAATGAGTGTCACTGTTGGTGTTAATTCCTAGATACAGGCTATGCTGGATTAAAAATGCCTATCGATTCTTTGCTACACCCCCCATTGAGAGGTGGAATCTGTATCTTGTCCTCTAGAATCTTTGAGAGATCTGATTATTTGACCAATGTAATACAGTGGAAGTGATACTGTGACAGTTTCTGGTCCAAGGCTTTGAGAGACTGGTAGCTTCCATTTACTGTTTCTTGGAATACTCTCTTTGGGAGCCCCCAGCATTCTTATCTGAGACCAGTCTGACTATATTGAGATCACCATGTTGGAGAGGCTCCAACATGCTTCTCTGATTGATAGTCTCAGCTAAGCCCAGCTTTTCAGGCATCCCTGCCAAGGTGCTAGACATGAGAGTGAAGCAATCTTGAATCCTCCAGACCCACCCATCCTCCAGCTGATTACCTGTGACCTCTATTGACATCATATAGAACTGAAGAATTGCTTAGCCAAGTCCTGTCCTGATCCACAAAATCATGAGATACGATAAAAGCATTCTTGTTTTAAGTCACTGTGTCTTGGGACAGCTTGTTATGCAGCAAGAGGATGACCAGAACACAAGCAAAGTTCCTGAGAGAGGAATAGATGGTGGTAAGTGGAAGGAACTTTGGAGAACATCTTATCTAACCATTCCCTTTTGTAGGGAAAAACTGCATTCCAGAGAGATGAAGTGACATGTTCCTTTCAAGTCATGCAGACAGTCATGGTCACGGTCAAACTCTAATCTGACTTTGTTTCATTTGCTGCTGGAAGACCCTAGATCATTAATTTTGCACTTTACAACTGGTAAGCGAAGACATATGGATGTAGCCTAGAGACACCTAAAAAATAGTAACATGAGAGAAAGAACTTTTGCAACCTTGAAAAGGATCCCAAAACAGTCTCTGTTCCAGGAATACCCAGGCCAGCCATTTTGTGTGATTTAACTACTATTAAAAAAAGTTACATTCCAGTGTAAATGGATGTTTCACTTACTATTCAAAGATAGTAAGTAATGTTAGAAAAATAAGCATGCACACAAATAATGGATGCTGATTTCCTATATAAGCAATCTCAACATTTATGCAATTTGTATTCCAGAAACTCCTTGGTAAATTTGGAAACTTTGAATGCATTTTTCCATGGAAACAATGATAATCAAATTTCAATTTAACATATAATATGCCTAATGTATAGTACTTTAAATAATCACCATATTTATTAATTTTCTATGGGAAGATGCTTTTCAAATTCCAGCTTGGTATCTGTGAACCCGTAAGTCCAACCTCTCCCTTTATTTGACCTTGGCAGAGGAACTGGGCTCTACTCTTCCCATTAGTAGTGGGAGCGAGCACCTTACCTTGCTCTTAGCATCAGCTGGTGGCAGATGTCTTCTTATGCTTAAGGAGGAAGGAGAGAAGATTCTGGGGGCTGTATGCAGTTGGAGAGTGTACTCTACTTGGTGATAAGGAGAAGAATGGGAGCAACAGCGTAGCTCAGGACTTCTTTCTGTTTAAATTTCTTAGTTCAGATCAGCTCCTAGTGCTTTTCCTCCCCTCTTTCTTCTGAGAATGCTAGAGATTGGTTTACTTGCTTTCTATTCCATCATTCCCAATAGCTTCCAATGCTGGAGAGGGTGTGGAGAAAAGGGAACCCTCCTACGCTATTGGTTGGAATGTAAATTGGTACAGCTACTATGGACAACAGTATGGAGGTTTCTTAAAAAACTAAAAAGGATATGATCCAGCTATCCCACTCCAGGACATGTATCTGGAGAAAACCATAATTTGCAAGGATGCATGCACCCCAATGTTCATTGCAGCACTGCTTACAATAGCCAGGACATGGAAGCAACCTAAATGTCCATCAACAGAGGAATGGATACAGAAGATGTGGTACATACTACACACAATAGAATATTACTCAGCCGTAAAAAGAAACAAAATAATGCCATTTGCAAGCAACATGGATGGACCTAGAGATTGTCATACAGAGTGAAGTAAGTCAGAAAGAGAAAGACAAATATAGTATAATATCATTTATATGTGGAATCTAGAAAAATGGTACAGATAAACTTATTTGCAAAGCAGAAATAGAGTCACAGATGTAGAAAACAAACTTTTGGTTACCAAGGTGGGGGGGTGGGACGAATTGGGAGATTGGGATTGACATATATACACTACTGATACTATGTATAAAATAGATAACTAATGAGAACCTACTGTATAGCACAGGGAACTCTACTCAGTGCTCTGTGGTGACCTAAATGGGAAGGGAATCTAAAAAAGAGTGGATATATGTATATATATAACTGATTCACTTTGCTGTACAGCAGAAACTAACACAACAGTGTAAAGCAACTATACTCCAATAAAAAGTAATTAAAAAAAACAAGGTATCAATTCTTAAACTCACTAGAGACGGGATGAAGTCTTTCCATTTTTCTATACTTTTCTATTTCTAAAGGTAGGACAGTGATTTTCTTATCTATTCTATTCTTCCCTTCCCTTCCCATCCCTTCCCTTCCCTTCCCTTCCCTTCGCTTTTCCCCTCCCCTTCCCCTCCTCTTCTCTTCTCTTCTCTTCTCTTCTCTTCTCTTCTCTCTCCTCGCTCTCTTCTTTCCCTCCACTCCCTCCTCCCTCCCTCCTTCCCTTCCTTCCTTCCTCTCCACTTATTGTCTTATTTCTCTTAAAATCAACCTAATTTCTTTTATGCCCTGGGAATTGTTATCTGATATAGTTAATTAAATACTTCAGTTTATTTTTAGATTTAGGGAAGGTGAGTGGCACCTTTACTGCTTATATAACTAAGACAAATTATAGGTGTTTCTACTAAGTTATAAGCCCGTGATAGGAGGGACTACATCTAATTTTTCTCAGTAATCCCTTTTCACACAATTTTGAAATACTAATCAATATTTACTATGTATGTAAATGAATAAAGATTAAAGATCACAGTTCTGACCTCTCTGTGGTTATATATCTGTGCAGTGAAAGAGGGTGAAACGCCCTGAAACTTATTTTAAAATCCCATGATGCTTGTATATTACCCACATTCCTAGCCTGTGTATTTAATGCAAGTGTATGTGAAGATTTAAAGTCAAATTTTGCCTTTGGTTTTCTCTTCTGCCTTTATTACTGCTTGACTTTCTTGTTACAATATCATCAAACAGTGGAACCATGTAAAGCCATAAATGAGGTGTGGTTAATTTAGTAATAATAAGGGCAGTATCTGACATTAAATTCTTCTATTCCTTAGAGTAAGATTGAAATAAATGAAGGTTTTATACATTAGTTCAAGGATTGTAGACTACAATTAAGAATCGTGTATTTTTTTTTCAGTGACAAGTGAGCTATAGTTCTTTACTCAGAACAGAATAATTTGCACTGTGACAGTTCTAGCTTTCCTCAAGGGTAAGACAGAAATTGTGCAGAAAAGTTCAAGGTAATTTTTTTGTTTTATGTTTCCTTGAGCCTGGTTTGAAGTGTAAAAATAAGATGCCAGGAAGCCCCAAATTGAAGAACATATTATTCTACAAAATGTTATCTTCAGGTATTTATCAGTTTTTGGCCCTAGCCATTCTAAACTATTTGCTATTTTTTATCTTCTTAGACCAAATGTCCTTTAAATAATTCTTCAAATTATCGAAAACACAACTATGAGAGAATCCTAAATAGTAATTTTGAGAGAAAGTTAGAATAATATGTAAGGAAACATTTTATTAAAGATCTTGGTTAATTCTTAGTCCTTTTTCTTTTTTTTTAAAGAAAGCTGGCATTTTAATGACTTGAGTGGTATTAGTTATCTACTTCTTATGTTAGGGTTCAGGATTCTTTAAACATCCATTAGGGCACAAATTATTTAGACACTCAGTATTTCAGAAGAGGAACTTAGCTCTATTTGCTTTATTAAAACTCGACTTATTATTGTTATAGATTTTATAAAAATTCTTGTGTCCCTTCTATCACTGCTGAATCAGTTACATTTGGGAAAAATTTATTTGTTATTGTGCTTGGAGTGGAATACCTATAGTACTAGCTCCCAGGTACTAATTCCCAAATACTAGTGCCCAAGTTGGAAGTTTATATGTAGGTACCAAATATAGAATGCAGCTTTTGCCTGCATTTTCCCTGAGCATATTTTAATTAGACTCGTGACCTTATTCTGCATTATTGCAATAGTCCCTAAATGCCATCTAGTAGTCTCCCAGACCATACCTTTCTCTCTTTTGTTGCTAATGCTAGAGTACTCTTTCTAAGAACCTAAATCTGAACATGACATTCTTCTCTGTTAATCCTTGAATGACTCTCCACTGGTGGAGATTGTTGTTGAGAGTTCCAGTTCATTCAAAATTTCAGTCCTTTGTGACCTATTTGTTCCTCTTCGGAGGCTTTTAGGATAGTCTCTTTATCACAGATGTTCTAGAATTTCATGATGAAATGTCATGATGTGGGATTTATTTTTAAAAAATTATTGCGTAGGGCACTTTGTAATCTGGAGATTAGTCCTTCTGTTCTGAATTTTTTTCTGTAATATTACTGTGTTATATTCATACTCCCTGTTTTCTCTATTTTAGAATTAAACAAGTCTGAGTTTGTTCACTTTATTTTGTTCATGTATATTTTCTATTTTCTGAAATAATATATATTGTTCCTTTAAAAGTGGGAACGCATTTAGAAATATCATCTCTCAAGTAAAAAAAAAAAAAAAATTCTACCAACATATTATTTTTGTGTATCTGTATCTTAAATGTCCCATAAAATGACTTAATATTCTAAAAAAAAAAAAAAAAAGAGCCTATTTAAGTGATATAATTTTTAAATCATTTCTTCCCTCTCATCCTTCTTTTGGTCTTTTTTGTTCTACTTTCTGGGTGATTTTCTCAATTTATGTTTCCATTTTGAAATAACCATTTTTTTAGTAATTATGTCTGTAATGTCTAAGAACTGTTTTCTTATTCTAAGTATTCCTTTTTAATTTTTATAGTATCTTGATGCAATTTCTGCCATCTCTGGATATTATTCTTAGCTTCTTTGAAGTTATCGTCTGTCTCAGTCATTGTGTCTGATTTTTTTCTCTGTTTATTTGTTGTGCTCCTTTCTTCTGTGCTGGAGATACTTATCAAATGTCTGTTGACTTTTGGCTGCCCATTCATATTTAAAAATGAGGTCATAAAATGATTATTGAAAACTCTGTTAGTTGGCTAGTAGTTTTCATGGTAGAGCAGTATTAATCAAACTTACTGGGAAATACACATGACTGTGTACGTCTTATATCTGAGGCCATTTAGTTCATCCAGACAGGGATTCTCCAATATTTTTGCTTGGGGATATAAGCGTGGCAGGCAGTGTAGGAGATAGGTGAGGATAGAGTGTTTGGAGAGTGGATGTCCTACTATTTGGGATATAGATTTTCACCCCCAGCCTCCTCTGACCCTGGAGCCAATTCCATTTCTCTTAAGACTATATCTCCCTTGGGGCTTGGTAAAAGTAGTGGCCTGACTCTGCAGCGTGCAGAAGGAGGATGTAGGAGTGTAAAGACACTTTATACAAAATTTCAGGCCATGACCTTTTTTAAATGTCTAATAACAGCACCTCTTCTGTACATGCCTTATATTTTTAGTTTCTGAACATATCAGGGGTTTGCAGGACATAATGGATTGCTTTTCATTGCTTCTGTTCTCAGGTTTGACCTCCCTCCATTCTCCTAAGTCATGTACTATGCTTTCAGCCATTTTGTGTTTTCATATATTAAAGTTTGTAGTTAAATCTTCTCCTTGATCTCTGTGTAGCCGGAGTATTTTTGTTTATTGTTCTTGTTTGGGGGAATTTGAAAAGGAGGAGAAAATGTATTACACTACAGTCTTGAAACTTTAAATCCATTGAAAATGCATTCATGCATTTATTCATTTAATTTTTAATTTTATTCTCTTGAGTAGCTATAACATACATATAATTCACAATATAAAAATATATTAAAATTATTCATCGAGAAGTCTTGCTCTTGTTCTTGAATCCATTGGTTTAGGACATCTCCCCCAAGCCCTACAGGGATTCACTTTTATTAATATCTTTTATATATCCCCCATATTTATTTAGGTAAATATTAATAACTATAAATGTATATTTATTTGTAGGCACACCCTATTTACTTTGCCTTTTGGCTTAACAGTTTCTCTGGATATCTTTACCTGAAAACACTTTAAAAGGTACAAACCACTATATATCATAAAGTGATTTGTATTAATTTAGAGTTTAGAATTAGTTCTTAAACACTTGCAATCGCATTTTTATGAAATTCAAGGATTATCATGGGGATTGTGCAGAAGATTGGGGAATAAAAGATCAAAGAGGCAAGGGCATGGAGGCAGTGTTGAGATGCGATGAGAGAAGCAGCACAGGGTTGAAAGGAAATGAGGAAAATAGAAGTGGGTATTTAGGCCGACTTTCATAAACTGAGGAGTATTTCCACACATGGAAAAATTAGTCTAGGTAGTATAGTGTTCAACTACATACAAAACACATACAAAGTAAGCAAAGTAAGTATATGGTGAGTTTTACCATATGCTTCCCGAAATATCTAGTAAATAGCAAAATTTGCATCAGAAAGTCTTGGCACTTCTAAAAGAGAACACACATCTGTACACGTCTTGAAAAGTTTTGATAGCCTCAAGACCGTTAAAGGATTTCTGTGGCTTTTATGTATAAAATAAAATACATGTATATTCAGCAATAAATATTCATTCAGTGATTCAAAATGAGGATGATGCCTCAAGGAATTTATTTTCTGAACATCTATTTCAACATTATACAAAAACAATTACTCAAAGACTTTGCTGATTGTAATTCAGTTAGTAATGCTGAGTAAATAGTTCCATCATGCTTCGTGTATGTGTAAATGAGAAAGCTCTACTAAAACAGCTTCCTGGTCTACATAACCAAAAAAACGCAAAAAATATTTGGTGATTTGGAAAAATCCTGCCTGACTGATCTTAAACATCAGTCTTTAGTTGGGAAGTAATATAACTTTATTTTATATTTTAAAGTTAAAAGAAGTATTTAAATTTAAGTAATTTATTTAAATTATTAAATACTGTGGAAAACTATAACCTCTATACAAACAAAAGATAAAATTAAAACCACTGAACAAAAATAAAAGTACAATCCCATTGCTTAGAAATAACTCCTGCTAAAATCTTGGGTACCTTATCTCTTTCTACCTCATTAACGCATCTAAGCATACTTTAAAGTTTTTCAATCAAATACTGTATATTGATCTAGAGTCATAAGCTTTCAGCAGGAGGGGTCCTATTAATGATTTTTTTTCTTATTTTACAAATGTACAGACTGAGACCCAAGTGAATTAAATTACTTGCCAGTACTGGGCTATGATGCTTTATCAAGTTAAGTGGAGGCAAGAGGAGACCTCAGGTTTTCTGATGATATTTCTGCAGTGTCACTAAACTGCGAGTCACACTATTCCTTTAATTTTTCAGATTGTTAGCAGGTTGCCATGCACACGAATGCCAGACTGTGAAGACTCAGGCTGCTTGAACACAGTGTGTTGATGCCAGCCACCTGCTTGGATCCCAGCCTGGTGGTGCCAAGAGGCAGGGCCTTCAGGTCAGAGCTGGCCTGTTCAGGGTTGGGTCCCAAAGGCCTCACTGAGATCAGTAGCCTACGAAGGCTATGAAGTGGCCTATGAAGTAGCCTATGAAGAGCAGAGGCCCTGAGCCAAGCTTACCAAGCGTGTCTGCTCAGCCGCCCAGAACAATGGATAGTGCTTTGGAGAAGGCAGTGGGATCAGGAAATAGTTTCTGAGGATTAGTGGGGAACGGTAGGGAGTAACCTGCCCTAAGGCCTTTGGAAACCTCTGGTTTCCAGACCAACAACCCAGAGGGCTGGAGGAAACCAGGCCTTCCTATGTCTGTCCTCTAATTCTCTGAAAATTAGCAAAATAACAGCATGGTATTTCAGGACTCAGTTGGACTTGGGCAGAATAGCCTTTTCTTTTTCCCTTTTTTATTGAGGAATGTAAGTACAATTAAGGCACTCAGGACCTAAGCCTCTACTGAAGGTATTAGCGATGTGGGGTGGCGGGGGTAGGTGGGGAAGGGAAAAGGAAGGGAAGGAGGAAAAGATGTGTTTTTTTTTTTAACTTTTGAAACATTCTAAGACTTTTGTCACTCAGTAGACACTTTCAATGCAATGTTTTGCTCAAAACTGCTTACTTTATGGTCTGGGGTGGAAGGCACCTTAGTGAGATACTGACAATAGAAGTGAATGCTAGTATAATCTCCCCCTGTACTCCTTTTCCATCTCTAGTCTTGGAAAGTCTACATTCTACACAGAAGACTGATGTGGAAGAGTATTTTTTTTTTTTTTTATTAACATATTTCCATACAAATAACCCAATGAAAGTTTAGTATTAGTTGTTTTGTTTGTTTGTTTATACTGCAGGTTCTTATTAGTCATCAATTTTATACACATCAGTGTATACATGTCAATCCCAATCGCCCAATTCAGCACACCACCATCCCCACCCCACCGCAGTTTTCCCCCCTTGGTGTCCATATGTCTGTTCTCTACATCTGTGTCTCAACTTCTGCCCTGCAAACCGGCTCATCTGTACCATTTTTCTAGGTTCCACATACATGCGTTAATACACGATATTTGTTTTTCTCTTTCTGACTTACTTCACTCTGTATGACAGTCTCTAGATCCATCCACGTCTCAACAAATGACTCAATTTTGTTCCTTTTTATGGCTGAGTAATATTCCATTGTATATATGTACCACAACTTCTTTATCCATTCGTCTGTTGATGGGCATTTAGGTTGCTTCCATGACCTGGCTATTGTAAATAGTGCTGCAATGAACATTCGGGTGCATGTGTCTTTTTGAATTACGGTTTTCTCTGGGTATATGCCCAGTAGTGGGATTGCTGGGTCATATGGTAATTCTATTTTTAGTTTTTTAAGGAACCTCCATATTGTTCTCCATAGTGGCTGTATCAATTTACATTCCCACCAACAGTGCAAGAGGGTTCCCTTTTCTCCACACCCTCTCCAGCATTTGTTGTTTGTAGATTTTCTGATGATGCCCATTCTAACTGGTGTGAGGTGATACCTCATTGTAGTTTTGATTTGCATTTTCTCTAATAATTAGTGATGTTGAGCATCTTTTCATGTGCTTTGTGGCCGTCTGTATGTCTTCTTTGGAGAAATGTCTATTTAGGTCTTCTGCCCATTTTTGGATTGGGTTGTTTGTTTCTTTAATATTGAGCTGAATGAGCTGTTTATATATTTTGGAGATTAATCCTTTGTCCGTTGATTCGTTTGCAAATATTTTCTCCCATTCTGAGGGTTGTCTTTTCGTCTTGTTTATGGTTTCCTTTGCTGTGCAAAAGCTTTGAAGTTTCATTAGGTCCCATTTGTTTATTTTTGTTTTTATTTCCATTACTCTAGGAGGTGGATCAAAAAAGATCTTGCTGTGATTTATGTCAAAGAGTGTTCTTCCTATGTTTACCTCGAAGAGTTTTATAGTGTCCAGTCTTACATTTAGGTCTGTAATCCATTTTGAGTTTATTTTTGTGTATGGTGTTAGGGAGTATTCTAATTTCATTCTTTTACATGTAGCTGTCCAGTTTTCCCAGCACCACTTATTGAAGAGGCTGTCTTTTACTCCATTGTATATCTTTGCCTCCTTTGTCATAGATTAGTTGACCATAGGTGCGTGGGTTTATCTCTGGGCTTTCTATCTTGTTCCATTGATCTATGTTTCTGTTTTTGTGCCAGTACCATATTGTCTTAATTACTGTAGCTTTGTAGTATAGTCTGAAGTCAGGGAGTCTGATTCCTCCAGCTCCGTTTTTTTCCCTCAAGATTGCTTTGGCTATTCAGGGTCTTTTGTGTCTCCATACAAATTTTAAGATGATTTGTTCTAGCTCCGTAAAAAATGCCATTGGTAATTTGATAGGGATTGCATTGAATCTGTAGATTGCTTTGGGTAGTATAGTCATTTTCACAATGTTGATTCTTCCAATCCAAGAACATGGTATATCTCTCCATCTGTTGGTATCATCTTTAATTTCTTTCATCAGTGTCTTATAGTTTTCTGCATACAGGTCTTTTGTCTCCCTAGGTAGGTTTATTCCTAGGTATTTTATTCTTTTTGTTGCAATGGTAAATGGGAGTGTTTCCATAATTTCTCTTTCAGAGTTTTCATCATTAGTGTATAGGAATGCTAGAGATTTCTGTGCATTAATTTTGTATCCTGCAACTTTACCATATTCATTAATTAGCTCTAGCAGTTTTCTGGTGGCAATTTTAGGATTCTCTATGTATAGTATCATGTCATCTGCAAACAGTGACAGTTTTACTTCTTCTTTTCCAATTTGTATTCCTTTTATTTCTTTTTCTTCTCTGATTGCCGTGGCTAGGACTTCCAAAACTATGTTGAATAATAGTGGTGACAGTGGACATCCTTGTCTCGTTCCTGATCTTAGAGGAAATGCTTTCAGTTTTTCACTGTTGAGAATGATGTTTGCTGTGGGTTTGTCATATATGGCCTTTATTATGTTGAGGTAGGTTCCCTCTATGCCCACTTTCTGGAGAGTTTTTATCATAAATGGGTGTTGAATTTTGTCAAAAGCTTTTTCTGCATCTATTGAGATGATCATATGGTTTTTATTCTTCAATTTGTTAATATGGTGTGTCACATTGATTGATTTGCGTATATTGAAGAATCCTTGCATCCCTGGGATAAATCCCACTTGATCGTGGTGTATGATCCTTTTAATGTGTTGTTGGATTCTGTTTGCTAGTATTTTGTTGAGGATTTTTGCATCTATATTCATCAGTGATATTGGTCTGTAATTTTCTTTTTTTGTAGTGTCTTTGTCTGGTTTTGGTATCAGGGTGATGGTGGCCTCATAGAATGAGTTTGGGAGTGTTCCTTCCTCTGCAATTTTTTGGAAGAGTTTGAGAAGGATAGGTGTTAGCTCTTCTCTAAATGTTTGATAGAATTCACCTGTGAAGCCATCTGGTCCTGGACTTTTGTTTGTTGGAAGATTTTTAATCACAGTTTCAATTTCATTACTTGTAATTGGTCTGTTCATATTTTCTGCCTCTTCCTGGTTCAGTCTTGGAAGTTTATACCTTTCTAAGAATTTGTCCATTTCTTCCAGGTTGTCCATTTTATTGGCATAGAGTTGCTTGTAGTAGTCTCTTAGGATGCTTTGTATTTCTGAGGTGTCTGTTGTAACTTCTCCTTTTTCATTTCTAATTTTATTGACTTGAGTCCTCTCCCTCTTTTTCTTGATGAGTCTGGCTAATGGCTTATCAATTTTGTTTATCTTCTCAAAGAACCAGCTTTTAGTTTTATTGATCTTTGCTATTGTTTTCTTTGTTTCTATTTCATTTATTTCCGCTCTGATCTTTATGATTTCTTTCCTTCTGCTAACTTTGGGTTTTGTTTGTTCTTCTTTCTCTAGTTTCTTTAGGTGTAAGGTTAGATTGTTTACTTGAGATTTTTCTTGTTTCTTTAGGTAGGCTTGTATAGCTATAAACTTCCCTCTTAGAACTGCTTTTGCTGCATCCCATAGGTTTTGGGTTGTCGTGTTTTCATTGTCATTTGTCTCTAGGTATTTTTTGATTTGCTCTTTGATTTCTTCAGTGATCTCTTGGTTATTTAGTAACGTATTGTTTAGCCTCCATGTGTTTGTGTTTTTTACGTTTTTTCCCCTGTAATTCATTTCTAATCTCATAGCGTTGTGGTCAGAAAAGATGCTTGATATGATTTCAATTTTCTTAAATTTACTGAGGCTTGATTTGTGACCCAAGATGCGATCTATCCTGGAGAATGTTCCATGCGCACTTGAGAAGAATGTGTAATCTGCTGTTTTTGGATGGAATGTCCTATAAATATCAATTAAATCTATCTGGTCTATTGTGTCATTTAAAGCTTCTGTTTCCTTATTTATTTTCATTTTGGATGATCTGTCCATTGGTGTAAGTGAGGTGTTAAAGTCCCCCACTATTATTGTGTTACTGTCGATTTCCTCTTTTATAGCTGTTAGCAGTTGCCTTATGTAATGAGGTGCTCCTATGTTGGGTGCATATATATTTATAATTGTTATATCTTCTTCTTGGATTGATCCCTTGATCATTATGTAGTGTCCTTCCTTGTCTCTTGTAACATTCTTTATTTTAAAGTCTATTTTATCTGATATGAGTATAGCTACTCCAGCTTTCTTTTGATTTCCATTGGCATGGAATATCTTTTTCCATCCCCTCACTTTCAGTCTGTATGTGTCCCTAGGTCTGAAGTGGGTCTCTTGTAGACAGCATATATATGGGTCTTGTTTTTGTATCCATTCAGCAAGCCTGTGTCTTTTGGCTGGAGCATTTAATCCATTCACATTTAAGGTAATTATCGATATGTATGTTCCTATGACCATTTTCTTAATTGTTTTGGGTTTGTTTTTGTAGGTCCTTTTCTTCTCTTGTGTTTCCCACTTAGAGAAGTTCCTTTAGCATTTGTTGTAGAGCTGGTTTGGTGGTGCTGAATTCTCTTAGCTTTTGCTTGTCTGTAAAGCTTTTGATTTCTCCATCAAATCTAAATGAGATCCTTGCCGGGTAGAGTAATCTTGGTTGTAGGTTCTTCCCTTTCATCACTTGAAGTATATCATGCCACTCCCTTCTGGCTTGTAGAGTTTCTGCTGAGAAATCAGCTGGTAACCTTATGGGAGTTCCCTTGTATGTTATTTGTCGTTTTTCCCTTGCTGCTTTCAATAATTTTTCTTTGTCTTTAATTTTTGCCACTTTGATTACTATGTGTCTTGGCGTGCTCCTCCTTGGGTTTATCCTGTATGGGACTCTCTGCGCTTCCTGGACTTGGGTGGCTATTTCCTTTCCCATGTTAGGGAAGTTTTCGAGTATAATCTCTTCAAATATTTTCTCTGGACCTTTATCTCTCTCTTCTCCTTCTGGGATCCCTATAATGCGAATGTTATTGCGTTTAATGTTGTCCCAGAGGTCTCTTAGGCTGTCTTCATTTCTTTTCATTCTTTTTTCTTTATTCTGTTCCGCAGCAGTGAATTCCACCATTCTGTCTTCCAGGTCACTTATCTGTTCTTCTGCCTCAGTTATTCTACTATTGATTCCTTCTAGTGTAGTTTTCATTTCAGTTATTGTATTGGTCATCTCTGTTTGTTTGTTCTTTAATTCTTCTAGGTCTTTGTTAATCATTTCTTGCATCCTCTCAATCTTTGCCTCCATTCTTATTCCAAGGTCCTGGATCATCTTCACTATCATTATTCTGAATTCTTTTTCTGGAAGGTTGCCTATCTCCACTTCATTTAGTTGTTTTTCTGGGGTTTTTTCTTGTTCCTTCATCTGGTATATAGCCCTCTGCCTTTTCATCTTGTCTATCTTTCTATAAATGTGGTTTCTGTTCCACAGGCTGCAGGACTGTAGTTTTTCTTGCTTCTGCTGTCTGCCGTCTGGTGGTTGAGGCTATCTAAGAGCTGGAAGAGTATTTTTAAGTGTCAGTTTATCCCAGCAACTGCTGGGTTTTAGAGGAACTCTCAATTAAATACATAGAAATTTCTATGTATTATTTCTCATCAGCTTAATATTAGAACTGAAAGCAATTTTCTAGGGCTGATAGAAATTCATTAGGCCAAATAATTGTACTGGGTTAACAAACTGCATAATTGATATAGGATTATAGCCAAGTATTGTCGTGTTATTACATACGTGTTGTAGCTGTTTACAAAATAAATCAAGTGGCAGTTTTACAAATATGCATTAGAATAGAACCAGTGCAGTTGTACATTTAGAGCACTTGTAATACGAAAATAATGGATTGGATATTTTCTTTTCATATATTGCAGAATATGATTATGTCTTTTTTGTTTAAAAGAAGTGAAACGACGTCTACAAAGCACTATAAAAGTAGTTTCAGCCATAGGTTCAGATGAAATAATACTCTAGAAAAGACATGTATAGTCTTGTAGGATTCATCCAATGCCTGGGTGCTATATATAGAGCATAAATTAAATGTCAATTTGCATTAGATTATAATCTAAATAATAGTTTTGTTGTTTTGTCCGCCTCCAAACTGTTGGATTTATCTTCATTTGGGTGTGGCTTAAGGTCATGCAATTTATTTATTTTATTCTGGAATTGATACATCCGAATGAGTGTAGTCTCATTCAAGATAAACACTGATTTATCTTGAATGAGATGACATTGATTCTTGTGATGGTGTTACTGCTCAAAAGTTTGTAACAACTGACTTGCTTTTAGAGATTTATAACAATCTTTTAACCATTCCCACTGGTGACTGATCTTAATTCCTTTAGACTGTTTGATTTTGAGAATTAGCAAAAAGTTGTTTTGAATCAATTCTGGAGAATGGTGTGAACACTCGAACTAGGAAATACACGAAGAAGTTAATGAGGCTCTGAGTTTCTTGCTTGACCCGAACACCTTGGTATTTCTTAGGAAGAATGTAAAAATTGCTTGTGGAAAAGAACATTGTTAGGATAAGGGTATAGGATGTCTAAAACTTTTTCTGTGACATTTTCTTTGGAATTGCAAAGTAGAATATTTTAACTAGGATAGTATTTTTTTCCAAGGGCAGGGTATTATTACAGTTGTAATTTGAACTAAATACATCCTAGTAGGACAGTATTGTGAAAGCAAAAACACAATAACCATAAATCACTATAAATAGCAGTGGAATACAGTGACTATAAAATGTACACACTGACTCCAGGAAAGACCCTCTATGTACTGTGATGCATACATTCAACCTACCAAAAGTGCAATTCTACCTCATCAATTTTGTCATGCAACTAATATGTACCATTAAATGAATGCTATTCAGAAAAAATTTTGGAATGATTTATCTGAATTGGGAATTTTAATAAACATGTCTGGGAGGTTTAAACAGAAACCATCTTCTTCTCAAAATAGCTTTCCCAGCAGCAAACTGAACATTCAAAACTACCGCATTGACTTTAGAACCATGTTACTTAAAATAGCTTACAACTCCTCCCCATTTATGCCAGAAAATAATGGTCCCTTCTTAATAAACTGTCTCGTGGATAAAGGTGGCTGAAAATAAAAATATAGGTTTATTTTAGACAATTTAGAATGAAGCTCCACGTGATGAGATCTACCTGAATAACTTGTGAGGATTTCACTCATTTGCCACATCTATATGTTCTGGTATATTTGTTAAATCAGGATCATTATCACATAGTCACACCTCATAAATATTTGAACTTGCAGTCAAGAAAATGCATATTCTCTCACAATTACTTAAAAGTTAAGAATACTTTTCTCTCTCCACCTACATACAACTCTATAATGATGTCCACATTTGCTTTCTCAAAGTTTCTGCTGTGACCACTGGCAGAAACAGCATAGCAGACCAGATGGTCTGTTGATTTGAGTCGAGAAATTCTTTGGCCCTTATTTAATTCAGTAGTTCTACTCAATCTGCTCAGGAGAGTTTACTGAGAGAACATAAGGATGCTGCTGTTAAGATGAGGTACATTGGCAATGTTTCTGCATTTCTTTCCTACCCTTGGCTGGGCATTGTAGTTAGTTCTCTTATCTTTGTAAAACCGTTAAATGAATCATTTAAATAATAAAATCGTTTCTCCATGTGGCGTAATATTTTAAAAGATGACTCTATGATTAAATCCTGTTACCTACAGAAAGTTTGTGAAGATCGGAGACAGATTTATCTGTTAACAACTGATGAGAAGTTGACCATTTCATTTGGCTTCCGAAATATTTTGGTGACCCCTGTGGTTCTAATGTGGAAGGGTTGGAATGAGTAGGAGCAAAGTCCTAAACAAATGCACGGACTGTCTCTGGAACTGGATGTTTATATCAGAAGTCGCCATGATAAACACCATCTCTGAAGAGCTCCTTCGTGAGCTCACCTCCTTCTAGTGTTGTCTGCAGCGATTCCATGGTACCCCTATTTTGTATGAGAAAACTTTTATGTCAGGTACAGTTTTCTTCACAGTCGGTCCTGATATCTAGAATGAAACTTCGGAAGATAATCCTAAATAGAGTTTCTCTTCGGTAAGGTTAGCAGACTCTGAATTGGAGAAAATAAAAATGAGTAAAGATATTTGCCATGAATTATTTGTTGGAATTTCAACTTACTGACTCCCTGGGTCTCCCTCCTTCCTTTTCTTTATTGTCATTAGGTATTTGTTATTTGTCTGTCTGTGGTATGAGAGTTGGTACATATAAACAATATTACATTATTGTGTCAATCCTAGTATTAAAAAATACCTCATTTATAGAAATATTACAGTTAAGCCTGTTTGGGGAATACGGTGTTCCAATAAACTGAAATTTTTTATTAACTGTAAGAAAACTCTTTCATGTAGAAAAACTGTCTTGGACAGAGTAGTTCACCTGAAATAATGAATGCCTGGCACCACACCTGAAACAGAAAGGGTATTCATCTATAATTAATAGCGAAAGGCGCCCTATTTTTAAGGATGTCTTCATTTGACCCTCACTCTTGTTTAACAATTTGGCTAGGTATAGAATTCTAAGTTCAAAATAATTTTACTCTCAGAACTTTGAATATATTAATCTATTGTGGTAGACTAGTGGTATATTCAAAGCGTGGACTATTTCTCTTATTGTTGGGGTTATGATATTTCACTAAAATATGTTTAAAAATTGTCTTAAAAACCCCACTATTCCTGCTCTGTACTTGGTAGGTTCATTTAATCTCAAGTTCACAGTCTTTTCTTCAGCTAAGAGAACATTACGTGTTTCATTATTTTCTCTCTTCTGTTTTTCCCTTCTGGGCCCAAATTTTGCCAAGCATTATGTCAGCCTTGTGGTTTTGAGCTAGTTAACCTCTAACATCTTTGATCATCAATTGCATTATTATAAAGTGGAAATTATAATCCCCAGGAGGCTAGTACCCAAAATGGTAATTATTTTTTCTCCTGCAGATGCCTTGTTCCTCTGAGCTTATCATTTTGATTGAGGCACTTGAATCTAAATATAGACTTCTGGCGCTTAAAGTGATGTCTGGGCTGTTTTTAGCATGAAGGTTATTGGACATGACTCTGGTCTTCCTCAAGGTAGCACTGGCTCATTTCTGAAGGCTTCTTTGGATACCGTAGCTGTGTTATATGGCAAATACAGAGAAAGAGTCAAAGTATATGTTGAAATAGGAGACAGAATGTTAAATAACAAGGCGACCCCGTTTGTTATAAGGTAGAAGTCTATACAAGAAAGCTGTGGGATTTATAGTATTTCCGTATGGATTCAGCTGATGAATGCCTGCCAGATTAATCTTCCCAGAAGAAGAGCTCTGGTCATGTCACCGCTCCTTAAAAATCTTCATTGGATCCCCATTGCCTACAAAGTTAACATCAAGTTCTTAAACTTAATTTTCAAGTTGTCCAAAACACTGGCTCCAGTGAAACTTTCCAATCTTATATCCTACTATTCTCTACATACTCATTCTAATTAAAATACATTATTCTGTTTCCCAAATCTATCCCATGCTGTTCCCTTTGCCTAGAATTCTCCCTGCCTCCTATTTATTCTAGTGAAATCCTTCTCTTTTACGGTCCAACTCCAGAGCTTCTGCCTTTGCAAAGCCTCTGGCAATCTCTACAACTCTTTCTCTATATGGCCCGAAGCACAGAATTTGTACATCTCTTATAGCACCTAACATACTGCACTGAAGTGACTTTAGGTAGAAACTACATCATATTCATCTGTGATTTACTAAGGTCTAATGATGCCTCTTTTGTAACCTGTGCTTGGTAAATATGGTTGAATGATTAAATGAATGGATGCATTATAGTAATGCTGCATTGTAATGTTTTACATGGAGGAAAATAGATTTGGAGATTGTTTTGTTTTGTTTTGTTTTTTGATGGAGCTGACTGGTGACCAAAATTGTGCCTTGTTGACTATTTTGATTAGAGATTTTTTAAAAAATCATTTATATGATCACTTCTTGATTTTTATAAACAGCTATAAGCACTTGCTAATGAGACAGGAATACGGTCAGATATTTGGGAAATATTTACTCAGCTTTTAATCCTTCTCTTTTTAAGAGTCTTTATGAAGAAAAATGAAAATCAGATATAATACTGCTTGTGACTGAAAATATTGTGCATTTTAATGAAATTTCTTATACCATCTAACTTGTTTTGCCTGTGGACATAGTTTGGAAATAAACTGACTTGTTGCTTGGGATTGACCATAATAAATCTGCTGAGAGTTGAGTTCTATTTCAAAATGCATCCTCTCTTCTAACTTCTTTTCCACTGATGAAATTGAAGATATGAAATATCTTATTCTTTAAGTTGCAGCATTCCCTGTAACTAAGTATGTAACTTTTATAAATGCACCAACAGTTTCTTGATGGCTGTGAAGAAGCGGAGTAGAGCAAGACATTACATGGTAATTTGTTATGTGTGACTTATAATATTTGGGGAAAGAGCAGCTATAATTTTCTGTCTTCAGTCAGCAGGGTGGCCTTGATTTGTGGCAAGTCAACATATTCCTCTGAATTTTTGCGATGATGACAGTACTTAAGAGGAAAACACTTAAGTCTTCTGGAAAGAACTTTTAAATTGTAGGGGCTTACATCTAATCATCCCTCTGATAGCATACAAATATTTTTGTTTCTTTCAGGAAATGAGTGTGTTTTCAAGTTTATGTTAGTTTTCTCCCCCTTGTAAATGGAAAAATACTTAAAGACCATTTTGTACAACTACCTCACTTTGCAGAGAAGGATAGATGCTCTGAGAGTTGGTAGAGGACCTGGGACCAAAACTCAAGTCTTCCAACTTAATGCTAACAGTATTAACAACAACACATAATAGCAGCTAATATGTATAATATTTTCATATACTCTTATTATAAGGAAACTGAGGCACTGAGAAATAGCTTGTTCAAGATCACACTATCAGGGCTTCCCTGGTGGCGCAGTGGTTGAGAATCTGCTGCCAATGCAGGGGACATGGGTTGGAGCCGTGGTCTGGGAAGATCCCACGTGCCGCAGAGCAACTAAGCCCGAGTGCCACAACTACTGAGCCTGCGCTTTAGAGCTGTGAGCCACAACTACTGAAGCCCACGTGCCACAACTACTGAAGCTCACGCACCTAGAGACCGTGCTCCACGACAAGAGAAGCCACCGCAACAGGAAACCCGTGCACCGCAACAAAGAGCAGCCCCTGTTCACTGCAACTAGAGAAAGCCCGCGTGCAGCAACGAAGACCCAACGCAGCCCAAAATAAATAAGTAAATAAATATACTAAAAAAAAAAAATTATAACCTGTGACGTCAAGAAAAAAAAAAAAGGTCACACTATCAAGTGGTGGAGTTGGGGTTCAAAAATAAGTTGTCTTCCTTTGAGTCTCTCAGTATAACCCAGAGATGTGGTAATATGTGGTTTCACTTTTTAAAGGAAGCTTTTGAGTGCATTTAAGTGCCCTAAGAAAATTAGGATTAACTTTAAACCTAATATCACAACATTAGTGTTAGTAATAGTTTTGTAAATGTCAGTTCATCTCATTGCAGAGCATACCTAAGTTACAATTAATAGATAGAAAAAAATTCCTTTATTATTGGGCTGAATAAAAATTTCTTATTTAAAATAAAAATACGATGGAAATTGAAATTGGGTTAAACCTTTCGTAGTTTATAAATTGAATTCAATGTAATTCATTTCAAACTCTGGGTACTAATATAGAATTGATTATAATGCATAAGTGCATATGAGGTCACCTAATCATGTATATTCACAGGGAGGCAAAACAAGTATGATTTTCAGCACCAGTAAAGAAGGAAACTCCCTCAAATAAGAAAAGCTCCACTTTATTGAATTTATCTAGAATGTTTACAGTCAGAAAATCTATTAAGAAATTATGTCAATTTTAATGTTTTTTACATTTATATTTTACTATTTGTCCCACCTATTTTATGTTCCTTATTTTTTGTTTCCTGCCTTCTTTTGGACTAATGAAGTATTTTAAAATTATTTAACTATTTCACTCTATTAGCTTGTAGGTTTACACTATTTTACTATTCCTTTTGTGATTATCCTAGACTTTGTAACATGCATCCTTGACTCCTTGAAGTGGTACTGTTATCACTACTCAGACCAGTTGACTCTATTATTGCCCTTCCATCCTTTGTGTTAATGTTGTCATATATTTTAATTCTACACATATTTTAAACTTCATAAGGCATTAATATGTTTATTCAAAATTCATTTTGAATTACCAGTATATTTACCTTTTTCATTGCTCTTCCTTGCATTCTGCATTTAAAAAAAATCTGGAATCAATCTTCTGTTTTTACTTTTAATTTATTTAATTTATTTAATTTATTTATTTATGGCTGTGTTGGGTCTTCGTTTCTGTGCGAGGGCTTTCTCTAGTTATGGCAAGCGGGGGCCACTCTTCATCGCAGTGTGCGGGCCTCTCACTATCGCGGCCTCACTTGTTGCGGAGCACAGGCTCCAGACACGCAGGCTCAGTAATTGTGGCTCACGGGCCCAGTTGCTCTGCGGTATGTGGGATCCTCCCAGACCAGGGCTCGAACCCGTGTCCCCTGCATTGGCAGGCAGATTCTCAACCACTGCGCCACCAGGGAAGCCCTGAAATCAATTTTCTTTTGCCTGAAGAATTCCCTCTTATACTTATTTTAAAGCTGTTCTGCTAGTGACAGATTATCTCTGGTTTTCTTTCTGTGTCTCTGTTTTGAAGGGTATTTTCACTGGGTGTAACATGCTAGGTTGGCTTTACTTTCTATTAACATTTTACAGTTGTCTTTTCATTGTATTCTGACTTCTATCATTTCTGTTAAGACATTATCTGTCAATCTTATTACTGATTTTTCAAAGATAGTTTGCTCTCTCAGGCTGCTTCTAAGATTTTCCTTTGTCTTTAGGTGAGCCTAGTTATTATTATTATTTTAAAATATTTATCTGCTTGGCATGCGTAGTGCTTCTTAATTCTTTGACTTAATGGCGTTCCTCAGTTTTGGAGTATCTTGACCATATGAAGAAAGTTATTTAAATATTGTTTTTTCCTAGTTCTTTCTCTGCTGACCTCATGATCTTTTTTCTTTGCCTCATATATACCTTTTGCTCTTTTTTCCTTTCTCTTTGCTCTTCTTATATCAATCTGAATGTTTTTACTGTGATATTCCAGTTCACTAATCTTCTCTTTGGCTATATCCAACCTGCTATTAAAGCCATATTTTGAGTTTTTTGTTTTATTATTGTACTTTTCACTTCTAGAATATCTATTTTATTTATTTTTATAGATCTGAGTTCTTTTGTGAATTCTCCATTTTGTCATTTATTTTCTTGAACACATTATTTACAATTATTTTGAAGTCCATATCTGATCCAATATCTAGATCTTTTTGTATGGTCTTTCCTCCTCTCTCCCCCTGCCCTGTTTTTTCTGTATGCCAGTTGATTTTTTAAATCAAATGTTGGACATTGCGTATAAAAATTGAAGAAGTTTTAAAGAAGTCGCCTTCTTCCTGAGGCTGTTCACTCTAGTCTCTGATTGGATGGATAACCTCAATCCATTCATGAGAGTATCTGAGATGACCAAAGACAACTGCCACAAGGAGGAATAATGGGTGGTATAGTTTAATGGTAGAAGATTTAAAGCTAGGCAAATTTAGAAAAGAGGAAGGAAGATATGTCTAAAAATAGCAATGAGGATCAAGAAGAACCTCTGCCCTCCTCTGGGCCATGAGAAGTGGAACAGTGATCTTCAGTGATAGTGAGAGTTCAGTTAGAATGAAGGCAAAGTTGAGAGAAGAGATTAAATTTTGTGGGATTTTGTTCATGATTAATTGTGAGATCCAGAGGCATAGTAAAAGGATTTAAGCAGTTGGGAAAGTGTGGGGTGACAAGGAGGTGATGTACTGATCCAGAGAATATGGGGCCTGAGGATGGATGACCTGGGAGTTCTGGGCTTGGAGTAGCTGACGTAAAAAGGGAAAAGTGCATAAAGAGATTATTTTGAGGGACTCTCAGACAGATACTCATGCTGAAACTGTAAGGAGGGAGAATCTTTCTACCAGGACACAAAGTTCTGTATTCTCCTATTAGCTATTCTGATAACAGTGTGGAAGAGGAGGTGTGTGCAGATCTGAAGCTTCTGCTTAATTCCTAGAATGAACTATAAGAGAAGAAAATAAGTGGATTGATTTTGGAGATATTTGCAAAGTAAAATTAACAAGACTTGGTGATAGAATGGATATGAGGTGTGAACAATGAGGCATGTCCAAAATTACGCCCAAATTTCTGGCTGTTGCAGCTGAATAGATGGATGGTAGTGCCATTCACTGAGCTAGAAACACTAGAGGAAGACCAGATTTGGGTGTCAGATGGTGACATTGTGAGTTTGATTTGGACTTTTTGAGTTTAAGGTACATTTGAGTCATCCAAATGGGGATATCAAATAGCCAATTAAATACATGAGTCTGTTGCTTCACAGAGATATCGGAGCAGGAGATGTGAGTATGTGGACATCTGCTTATATGGTGGTGATTGAAGTTTTTGGACAGAGTGAGCTGGCCAAATGAGAGTCAACAGAGAGAAGCTAGCCAAGAATGTTCACATATGCTGAAGGGCAAATAGAAAGGAGGATGAAAATGTTCATTTTACTTAACTTCAAGGAGATCATTGGTAAGAGGGTTGGATTAAGTCCTTCAGAGAAGAAGCCTTAGATTATAGTTGGAGAAGTTTGTTGGTAAAAGAAAAAATGATATTTTAGCTGGAGAGAAATTTTAGTATCTTTTATTTTTAAATCTAGGGGCTTCAGTATGTTTAAAAGCCAGTGAGAGAAATCTGGTTGAAAAAAAGTTAAATATACAGAAGAAAGAAAAGAGCATAACATAAGGCTCCTAGGAAACTGGAGAGAAAGGGGGATGTATTAGTTTCCTATTGTTGCTGTAACAAACTACAGCAAAAATTAGCTCAAAATAAGACACATTTATTATCTTACAATTTTGGAAATCTGAAACCAGGTCATTGGGCTAAAATCAAGGTGTCAGCCTTTTTCCTTCTGGAGACTCCATCTACTTGCCTTCTCTAGCATCTGGCTCTTGGTCCCACATCACTGACCCCTGCTTCTGTTTTTACATCTCTTTATTTCTGTTTCCGTTGGCACATCACTTTTTCTGACGCTGACCCTCCCTACCTTCGCCTTGTAAGGACCCTTGTGAATATCTTGAGACCACCTGTATAATTCTGGATAATCTTCGGTTATCAAGATCTTTAACTTAATCACATCTGCAAAGCCCTTTTTATCATGTAAGCTAATATATACAGAGCCACAGATTCCGGGGATTAGGATGTGGACTTTTTTTTTTTTGATGGAGGGGAGCATTATTCAGCCTGCCAAAGATAGAAAGGAGCATTTTCTAATTTAATTGGAAACAAGGAAGGTAGAACATGTGCAAGACATGGGTATGTCTGTAAAAATATATTTTGGGGCTCATATTACTTATTTTCTCTTTAAAATGGAGTTGTTGCACTTGCTTGAGGGGAGAGGCAGACAGGAAATTCAGGGAAGAAAGTTCTAACCTAACAACTAGAGCACTCCTTCATTTAGCCAATAGTTAATAAGAACCTGCTGGGAACCTGATGGGTACAGGGGTACAAAGTTATAAACACACAGCAGTTATTATCTTTCTATACACAGTTAGAGGTTTTCAAGGTGTGCTAAATGACCATTTGACCAGAGGTATTTAAAAAGGATTCCTGGGTACTAAGTTACAGATGACCTCACAGATAATTCTGATATTTACTGATTGTTATAAGTAACGTGTACTTCCTAAATACAATATATTTTAAAGAAATGGGTAACATATCATAGAATGCATTAAATGCTAATACCAGAGATAATTGCTCAGAAGTAAGGAGTGTAGTAACTATTCTTAAGGAGTCCTTGTCAATATTTGAGCAGTCAGAGCTCATGACACTCTACTTTTACGAAGTACTTGAACTTTAACTTGAATAATCTTATAGCTCTTTACATTTTAAGTTTTACATGAATAGTACATGAACTATAAATATTATAAAAAAATAAATACATTAAAAATAACCACTTCGCGATCACAGGTCTCCTCAATCTCACTTTCTTCCCTAGAGATCAAGATTGTTAAAAATTTGGCATGGATTCTTTTAGGTTTTTTTTTTCCTTATGGGTTTACTGACACATGTGTATATATGAAAGTATAGGTATTTTCTTTGTTTTTTACACAAATGGGGTCATACTAAATTATTGCTCTATAGTTAAAAAAATTCAACATTATGTTTTTGCAATCTTTTTTGTTAATCCGTATGTTAGTTCTGTCAGTGGCTACCTACTAGTCCATAGACTGAATGCAATATATTTTATTAATATGTAACCATTTTCAATACATCAATTGTTTCCAAATTTTTCTCTTGTAAGCAGTGATACAGTGAACATTCTTCCAGATGCCTTTCTAATGTTTATGCTAGTTAGTCTAGAGAATCAGGAAAGGAGTAGTTATATCAAAAGGCGTGGCTTCTCAAGGTTTTTATAGATGCTGCCAGATTTCATTCCTTAAAGTCTATTCCCATTTATTCTACTTTCTTTTATGTCTGACAGTACCACTTTCTTCCTAACACTTGTGCCAGCATTTGACATGATCAATATTTAAAATATTTGTCCAGTAGTGAAAGTGCCTTATTTTAATGTATGTTTCTTTTGGTTACTAGTGGGACTGAATATTTTTTTCAAGTTTTTATATTCAGTGGTGTAATATGTTTGTTCATGTGTATGTGAATTGTGTGTTCATATCTGCCTTTTGGTTCATTTTTATTTTGGGAGGTATTTATTTTTTCTGTGAATTTTTAGGAACTCTTTGTATATTCTGAGTATTAGTCCTCTCTTAAATGTGTTGTACACATATTCTCTCAATCTGTGCCTGGTGTTCGAATTTTAATTTGTTGAATTTTTTTATGGCTTCTAGGTCTAGATTATTAAAATTCTTTGGTTATTTTTTCTAACGTATATAAATTAGTTAAATTAGTGAAATTTTGGGAATTTCTTTTAGTTTTCTAATTTTGGAGTCCATTTTAGTATCAGGTTAAAGAATATCCTTTGTTTACTCAATGGGTAGAGTCAGTCTTTTTTGAGTATCTCATCCTTTCTCCCTTGATTTTCAGTACCAACTGTTGCATATACACATGGATCTGTAGGTAACTTTTTAAAAATTGGATGACTGCCTTTTTATATTATGTTAGGTATGTCAGGTATAGAAAGACACTCCTCGTTGATCTTGTTCTTCTAACTTTCTTGGCTGTAATTACACATTTTCTTTACTCTGAAACAGTTTGAAAAGCAGAGACATCATCTGTTCCTTAAAGATTATGTAGAATTTCTCTGTAAAACAAACTATCTGTACTGGCCCACCATTTTGGGGAATAGATCTTTGACAACTTGCTCTCTTTCTTCTATCGTAATTAATGTCTTTGAATTTTCTGTTTGCTGGATTCAATATGTATAAATTATATTGTCCTAGAGAATTATCAATTTCATCCAGATTTTATTTACATAAAATTGTGGGAAGTATTTTCTTAATATTCTTTTAATTGCTTCTTCATTTCTCTAGTATTATTTCTTATTTTATATATTGTTACTTTCCCTTTTTTCCCCCTTGATTTGTTTCACTAACTATTTATCTATTTTATTTTTTTCCCCCAAAGATCAGATCTTGGATTTATTTATTAGTTCTACATTTTGCTTTTTTTCCAAGTTTTAATTTCTACTTTTATTTTTACTAAATTTCTTCTTTCTGCTTTCCTCAGATTTAACTTAATGATATTTTCTAAATTTTGGATACTAATGAATATATTTTCATTCTTGTTTATTAATAGATATGTGTTTAAGGCTATGAATTATAGTGTGAGAACTGTTAGCAGTAAAAGATGTGATGTGTAGTGTTTTCATTAAATTCATTATTCTTAGTAGTAGTAGTATTATTATATAGATATTCTGCAATTTCAACTTTTAGTTTTTTCTTTGGAGAGTTATGTAAAGAGTCTTAAAATTTTTCCTAACCCCAGATTTTATACCTTTTGCTGCATCCCATAGGTTTTGGATCGTCGTGTCTCCACTGTCATTTGTTTCTAGGTATTTTTTGATTTCCCCTTTGATTTCTTCAGTGATCACTTCGTTATTAAGTAGTGTATTGTGTAGCCTCCATGTGTTTGTATTTTTTACAGATCTTTTCCTGTAATTGATATCTAGTCTCATAGCGTTGTGGTCGGAAAAGATACTTGATACGATTTCAATTTTTTAAAATTTACCAAGGCTTGATTTGTGACCCAAGATATGATCTATCCTGGAGAATGTTCCATGAGCACTTGAGAAAAATGTGTATTCTCTTGTTTTTGGGTGGAATGTCCTATAAATATCAATTAAGTCCATCTTGTTTAATGTATCATTTAAAGCTTGTGTTTCCTTATTTATTTTCATTTTGGATGATCTGTCCATTGGTGAAAGTGGGGTGTTAAAGTCCCCTACTATGATTGTGTTGCTGTCGATTTCCCCTTTTATGGCTGTTAGTATTTGCCTTATGTATTGAGGTGCTCCTATGTTGGGTGCATAAATATTTACAATTGTTATACCTTCCTCTTGGATCGATCCCTTGATCATTATATAGTGTCCTTCTTTGTCTCTTGTAATAGTCTTTATTTTAAAGTCTATTTTGTCTGATATGAGAATTGCTACTCCAGCTTTCTTTTGATTTCCATTTGCATGGAATATCTTTTTCCATCCCCTCACTTTCAGTCTGTATGTGTCTCTAGGTCTGAAGTGGGTCTCTTGCAGACAGCATATATATGGGTCTTGTTTTTGTATCCATTCAGCCAGTCTGTGTCTTTTGGTGGGAGCATTTAATCCATTTACATTTAAGGTAATTATCGATATGTATGTTCCTATTCCCATTTTCTTAAATGTTTTGGGTTTGTTATTGTAGGTGTTTTCCTTCTCTTGTGTTTCTTGCCTAGAGAAGTTCCTTTAGCATTTGTTGTAAAGCTGGTTTGGTGGTGCTGAACTCTCTCAGCTTTTGCTTGTCTGTAAAGGTTTTAATTTCTCCATCAAATCTGAATGAGATCCTTGCTGGGTAGAGTAATCTTGGTTGTAGGTTTTTCTCCTTCATCACTTTAAGTATATCCTGCCACTCCCTTCTGGCTTGCAGAGTTTCTGCTGAAAGATCAGCTGTTAACCTTATGGGGATGCCCTTGTGTGTTATTTGTTGTTTTTCCCTTGCTGCTTTTAATATGTTTTCTTTATATTTAATTTTTGATAGTTTGATTAATATGTGTCTTGGTGTGTTTCTCCTTGGATTTATCCTGTATGGGACTCTCTGTGCTTCCAGGACTTGATTAACTATTTCCTTTCCCATATTAGGGAAGTTTTCAACTATAATCTCTTCAAAGATTTTCTCAGTCCCTTTCTTTTTCTCTTCTTCTTCTGGGACCCCTATAATTCGAATGTTGGTGCGTTTAATGTTGTCCCAGAGGTCTCTGAGACTGTCCTCAGTTCTTTTCATTCTTTTTTCTTTATTCTGCTCTGCAGTAGTTATTTCCACCATTTTATCTTCCAGGTCACTTATCCGTTCTTCTGCCTCAGTTATTCTGCTATTGATCCCATCTAGAGTATTTTTAATTTCATTTATTGTGCTTTTCATCGTTGCTTGGTTCCTCTTTAGTTCTTCTACGTCTTTGTTAAATGTTTCTTGCATTTTGTCTATTCTATTTCCAAGATTTTGGATCATCCTTACTATCATTATTCTGAATTCTTTTTCAGGTAGATTACCTATTTCCTCTTCATTTGTTAGGTCTGGTGTGTTTTGACCCTGCTCCTTCATCTGCTGTGTGTTTTTCTGTCTTCTCATTTTGCTTATCTTACTGTGTTTGGGGTCTCCTTTTCACAGGCTGCAGGTTCGTAGTTCCCGTTGTTTTTGGTATCTGTCCCCAGTGGCTAAGGTTGGTTCAGTGGGTTGTGTAGGTTTCCTGGTGGAGGGAACTAGTGCCTGTGTTCTGGTGGATGAGGCTGGATGTTGTCTTTCTGGTGGGCTCGTCCACGTCTGGTGGTGTGTTTTGGGGTGTCTGTGGCCTTATTATGATTTTAGGCAGCCTCTCTGTTAATGGATGGGGCTGTGTTCCTGTCTTGCTAGTTGTTTGGCATAGGGTATCCAGCACTGTAGCTTGCTGGTCGTTGAGTGAAGCTGGGTCTTGATGGTGAGATGGAGATCTCTGAGAGATTTTCGCCGTTTGGCATTACGTGGAGCTGGGAGGTCTCTTGTGGACCAGTGTCCTGAAGTTGGCTCTCCCACCTCAGAGGCACAGCCCTGATGCCTGGCTGGAGCACCAAGAGCCTTTCATCCACACGCCTCAGAATAAAAGGGAGAAAAAAATGGAAAGAAAGAAAGAAAGAGGATAAAAAAAAATAAAATAAAGCAATTATAATAAAAAATAAGAAAAAAAAATTATTAAGAATAAATTTGTTAAGAAAAAAATTTTTTTTAATTTTTAAAAATAGATTTATTAATTTTTTATGCTAAAAATAAGAAAAAAATTATTAAGAAAAAATTTATTAAGAAAAAAAATTTTTTAATTTTTAAAAAATAAAAAATATGAAAAAACTTATTAAAAATTTTTTTTAAATTTTTTAAAAATAGAAAATAAGGAAAAAATTATTAAGAAAACATTTATTAGGGAAAAAAATTTTTTTAAGTAAAAAAAAAAAAAAAACAGAAAAAAGACGGACGGACCTAACCCTAGGACTAACGGTGAGAGCAAAGCTATACAGACAAAATCTCACCCAGAAGCATACACATATACACTCACAAAAAAAGGAAAAGGGGAAAAGTTAATATATCCTGCTCCCAAAGTCCACCTCCTAAATTTGGGATGATTCGTTGTCTATTCAGGTATTCAACAGATGCAGGCACATCAAGTTGTTTGTGGAGCTTTAATCCACTGCTTCTGAGGCTGCTGGGAGAGATTTCCCTTTCTCTTCTTTGTTCGTACAGCTCCCGGGGTTCAGCTTTGGATTTGGACCCGCCTCTGCATGGTGGTCCCCTGAGGGCGTCTGTTCCCCGCCCAGACAGAACGGGGTTAAAGGAGCAGCTGATTCGGGGGCTCTGGCTCAGTCAGGCCGGGGGGAGGGAGCGGTAAGGAGAAGGCGGGGCGAGCCTGCGGCGGCAGAAGCCGGCGTGACGTTGCAGCAGCCCGAGGCGCGCTGTGCGCTCTCCCGGGGAAGTTGTCCCCAGATTACGGGACCCTGGCCGTGGTGGGCTGCACAGGCTCCCGGGAGGGGCGGTGTGGAGAATGACCTGTGCTCGCCCACAGGCTTTTTGGTGGCGGCAGCAGCAGCCTCAGCGTCTCATGCCCGTCTCTGGGGTCCGCGCTGATAGCCGCGGCTCGCGCCCGTCTCTGGAGTTCGTTTAAGTGGCGCTCTGAATCCCCTCTCCTTGCACGCCGCGAAACAAAGAGGCAAGAAAAAGTCTCTTGCCTCTTCGGCAGCTGCAGACTTTTTCTCGGGCTCCCTCCCGGCTAGTTGTGGTGCGCTAGCCCCTTCAGGCTGTGTTCACGCAGCCAACCCCAGTCCTCTCCCTGGGATCCGACCGAAGCCCGCGCCTCAGCTCCCAGCCCCCGCCCGCCCCGGCGGGTGAGCAGACAAGCCTCTCGGGCTGGTGAGTGCTGCTCGGCGCCGAGCCTCTGTGCGGCAATCTCTCCATTTTTCCCTCTGCATCCCTGTTGCTGTGGGATCCGCGCTGATAGCCGCGGCTCACGCCCGTCTCTGGAGCTCGTTTAGGCAGCGCTCTGAATCCCCTCTCCTTGCGCGCCGCGAAACAAAGAGGCAAGAAAAAGTCTCTTGGCTCTTCCACAGCCGCAGTCTTTTTCCCGGACTCCCTCCCGGCTAGCACCGAAGCCCGAGCCTCAGCTCCCAGCCCCCGCCCACCCCGGCGGCTGAGCAGACAAGCCCCTCGGGCTGGTGAGTGCTGGTCGGCACCGCTCCTCTGTGCGGGAATCTCTCCGCTTTGCCCTCCGTACCACTGTGGCTGCGCTCTCCTCCGTGGCTCTGAAGCTTCCCCCCTCTGCTACCCGCAGTCTCTGCCCACGAAGGGGCTTCCTAGTGTGTGGAAACCTTTCCTCCTTCACAGCTCCCTCCCACTGGTGCAGGTCCCGTCCCTATTCTTTTGTCTCTGTTATTTCTTTTTTCTTTTGCCCTACCCAAGTACGTGGGGATTTTCTTGCCTTTTGGGAGGTCTGACGTCTTCTGCCAGCGTTCAGTGGGTGTTCTGTAGGAGCAGTTCCACGTGTAGATGTATTTCTCATGTATCTGTGGGGAGGAAGGTGATCTCCGCGTCTTACTTTTCCGCCATCTTGCCCCTCCCTCCTATATCTACTTTTTAATACACCTGTTCATCATGGTTTGAGAGGGTTGGATAGTAGTCTGTTAATAGTGTGTCTCTATCCGATTTTCCTTATATCTCCTATACCTATGTGTATTGTATGACACCTAGACATTCATAACCAATATATTTTTTATTGTGAATCACATCTTTTAGCATTAAAGTTTTCTTCATTGCTTGTTTAGTGCTTTTCTGTCCTGAGTTCAGTCTTGCATGATATTGACCACTGTATTCTTTCCTTCCCTCCCTCCCTCTGTTCTTTCTCTGTCCCTCCTTCCCTTCTTTCTTTTTTTTCTTTCTCGCCCACCCCTCCCACCCTTACCCCCACCACATTCTTTGTTTTCAAACTTTCTCAGTCACTGGGTTATAGCAGTCTCTTTCCCACCGAATAGAGTGGAATCTGCTTTATGATTCAAACGGAAAGTTTGTTTTCTTTCAGTAGGTAAGTTTGGCTCTCTAACATTTATTGAGATAACATAAAAGTTTGGTGTTAATACTGTTATACTATTTTATATTATGTTTTAAAATTTATAGGTTTTGAAGAAAATTTACAAGGTGTTCTGCCTTCTTAGCATTGTGTTCTTTTAATTAGAAAGGTTTATATTTCTGTTATCATTATGACTATAACTACATGGAAACCCTTCAACCTCTTATTTCTTTAAACATTATCTATTAATCCCCTCTAAGGAGCAATAATAAAATTAATATTTTTCTTCTTCCTCCTCCATTTTCTACCAGCTGATTTTAGCATTATAAAATAATTTAGTTAAATTCTCCTGTGATTTATCAGTTTTAAAATAATATCTTTTGATCTCAGTAACATTCCATGTTTTTCCTCCTTCAGCTTTTATCTTTCCATGTTTCTTTTATCATTTCTGCATTTTAAGGCTTATATTACTTATATTTTATTATAGCAACATAATTACATAGGGATTTAGTCCCATAATTAGTTTTGGTATTTATTATAGTTCTTTTACTTTGAATTTTTCAGCTGGCTCTCGGATGACTGCAATTTATCTCCTAGTAAATTCCTCACGAAGGTTCCATGGGAACAAGATTTTATGTGCTTTCATATGTTCAAAACTTTTGAATATTGTCTGTTATCTTTACAGTCAATGAGTTTTGCTAGATTTAAAAATCTCATTTCTATTTTCTTTCCCCAAGGATTTCATGAGCATTACTCCATCCAGTGGAGTAACTAAAAGACAGTGGGGTCCACTGAAACTTGTTGAATGTTATTGTGGAGAAATACTGAAACAGATTGATTTCCCCCTAATGAGCTACTGGGGCTTTTCTGCCTTGATGTCCAAAGCATTCTGTAAATTTCAAGTCCAGTAAAGTAGGGCGTTTTACCGTTGACTATTAAAATGAGTTTCTCTGGGGACGTGTGCCCTTCAATATGTATTTTATTTTATTTTTTAAGCATTAAAATAGTGTTTCAGATTTATTAGTAGTAAATTTGGAATAGGGAAATCAATATAGACCATAAGGAAAACTTGAACTTTCTATTCGTTTCCCAGCTACCCACTCACTTTTCAAACAAAACAGACCTTGACTCCCACATCTGAGTGAAATGGGTCTGCAGAATCTTTCGGGGAATGATAGGGTACCAGTGGCCAGCCTCAAACCTTGTCAGGTCTGAAAATAAGATTACAAGGAGGAAATAACATTTCAGTCTTGTCTTGAGAGACATAACCTAGGTTCAGTTACGACTACGTTTGCCATGTGAGGGTAAAGAGCTCAATGTCCATTTATTGGTCAGTGTGGCAGGCAAGATATGCAAGATGGAGCCAATTGTTTGCGCTAAATTAATACAGTTTTTTTTTTTTTAAACTCATTGTTACCTATTTTGTAACTTATTCTTCTGTAGGGGAAAGAAAGACTGTGGAAGAGAATGAAGAGATTAACTGAGTGTAGTAAAATATGCAACCCTCAATAGAAATATAAGGAATGGAGTGATAATTGTCACCCTTTTCCTAAAATCTTGTTTGAAATTTCCCTACTGTTACACTACAACTGAAGCTTTCACACCACTCTATACGGACTTCTACATTCTGTTTTTTATAGCTAGAAATACACTAATAAATTTTTACAAAATATCGCATATGCTTACTATTGTTCCTAGTGTATTGCTAAATACCTATTAAGCTATGGACAAATTATCAATGAACATTACACAAGTAGCTTAATTCTCCATGTTGGGATAATAGACCAACCCACTGCACAACTCTATTCTTATTTTCAGACAGTGGAACCTTATATTGCTTTTCCCTAAAGTATACTGACGTATTTTATCTTAGTCGTAATCATATCTACACAGAAAGTATGAAGATGTCCTTCTCTCAACAGAGTATGAAACATACCTTTAGTGGAATGTTGAACCCTCGTTTCAGAGCAAAATAATATATGGCTATCAGAGCCTATTAAGAGGAAAACACTTAAATTCTTTTAGAAGTAAACTTTGTATGGAATGAGTTTCTGATGTGCCCCTCTAATCTTTTTTTTTTTTTAATTGAGGTATAGTTGATTTACAACGTTGTGTAAGTTTCAGGTGTACAGCAAAGTGATTTCAGTTATACATATATATGTATATCTATATATCTATTTCAGATTTCAGTAGGTATTTTATTATAAAAAGTTTTCTTATATTTTATTTTTATATATTTATTCCTTTCCATTATTTTGATTTTCTTCTGGGGAGATTCCAGTTACACATGTATAGATCTCCTTTACTTGTCTTTAGTTCTCTGTTTCTAATACTTCTTAAATTTAAAACAGTTTTCTTCTCTCTTTGGTTGCATTTTTTGTATCTCGACTTTGATAGATTTCAATACATAGCGATTAAATCTCTGAAGCTCTGCTAGCTGATGTTTCATCTCCTCTTACTGTCTTGGTGTTTCTTCTCTATCCTTTTAATTGTCTGCTTTGTGTGTGAACAGATACGATTTTGCTTCATTAATTATTTTTTGTTCTTGGTTTAATGTATGATCTTAAATTTTATCTGTTCCTTGGCAGTACTTTTCTTGCAAGTAGTCCTCATCTGCCATTTGTTTTTCCTGTGCCTTTTCTCCTTTCTCCCCATTCATAGTATGTTTGTACAGATTCGATGATGGTTCTGTTTTGTTATTCATCTTCAAAGCAGTGGGTTTTTCTTGGAACATATTTATGGGAGGTTCATGAGGAAGACAGTCACAGTTTAAGTACTAAGTTAAAAAGACTTTTCCTTTTTTGTGTTTGAATTTTTTTTTTCAGTCTTTAATTCTTCTAAGCTAAGGGATATGGGAAGGTGTGAAATTTTTCTTAATATAATGACTTCCCACTGCTACAGAGGTATGGTGTTCCTGCAAAAATGGATTTCTGACCTCCTTTTGTTTCCGTTATTTTTTAAGGATTTTGGTGCCTATGTTCATGGGGGATATTGAGAAACTGGATAATATTTTGATGCCAGTCTGATTCTCATACCTTGCAGGTAAACGATAATTTCTCTCTCAGGAAGTGTTAGGAATTTTATCTTTTCTCTTTGAATTTGTCACATTTCCCACTATTTGTCTAACATGACTACTTTTTTGTTCAAATTAGCCATCGGGGAGCACTTTTAGTTTAAAATTTGTAACTTTATTCAGCTCAGGGAACTTCTGTCTTTTCTTTCTTATTCCTTGTGCTTTCTTTTTTTACTCTTTCTGTAACTCATATTCTATGTGTGTTGATCTTTTTAGATTGTTCCTCCATGGTTTCTTTTTCTTTTCATTTCTTTGACTTTTCCCTTCACATTGTGAGAGACATTTTCTCAACTTTATCTTCTATACTGTTTATTAGTTGTTAGCTTTGTTTATTACAGTAATGTTTGGAAGTTCTGGGTTGCCTCATCCTCTACATTCCTTTTCTCTTAAGTATTTATATAGTATTTAAGATGACCTTATATTTTCTCTAAATATACTCTAAACCTAAGTTCTCTGGATCTGTCTTCACCATCTTTTCTCTTATACACAAATTCTGGCTATAATTTCTTGTGCTCTTATCAGTCTAATCCCAATGATTTCTAGCTTCTAGAAATTCTTTTAATTTATGGTATACTGAAGGTACCTTTCTTATATCCCAGCATGGCAAAAAAAAGAAATGATTTCTTCTTTCTTAGCAAGGAAATTATCTCTTTATTTTCTTTCTCTTCCTCCTTCTTCTCCTTCTTGTCATTTGAAGGTTTTGGGGGCATGAAGAAAGTTAGGTGCTTGTTTTCTGTCTGCTTTCTTGATCTAACTATTTTTCTTAAGAGAACCTTAAAGTGTATGAAATTTGAAGAGTGTAGGTAAGACATTTATCTTTTTATAGCCTATACTTTTGTTAATTATAATTTATGTTGGAAGCTCAAATACAGGGAAAAATTATAATTTTATTTATATTTGTTAATGTATTTGGCCACTTGAACCTGTGTTTCTACTTCCTTGTCATCTTTGAAATCTTGACTTCCTTCTAATCTGGTAATTTCCATTTCTCTCTAAGACTCATTTAGGACTCATTTCTCTGTTTCTGTTTTCCTTCCTTCTAGTCACTATTTCATAGTTTGTCTTTCACACTGAGGTAAAATTCACATCTTATCAAATATCACTACCCTTGAGGATGAGAGTTAAATTTCTGAGCGTGACATAGAATGACCATTCTTGTCTGGAAGCTCCTTCCATGTTTTTCATCTTTGTATATATTTCCATTAATTGGAATTACCTTCATTCTTGGATCTTTTGTCCACTTAGGGAACTTGTCTGCTATCTCATGGTGAAATTAAGCTCTTTCTTTTTTATGGTTCCAGAACTTTATTTATACTCAGTTAAAAAACTTAACATATAGTTGTAGTTATTTTTAAGTGTCCATCTGCCCTCCTGTAGACAGTACAATACATTATGCCTCCTTGATAGGCAGCCATAATGCTCCTAGAAAACTATGTCAGGTGAAGAATACATAGGCACTTTTAAAATACTTGACTGAACTGTAGATTGGTTATATTTATCATGACTAAGGCTTATAAGTCATTCAGTAATTTCTTTAAAAGAAGAAACTTTCAGAGTTTAAATCAGTAAGAAATCCTAGGGGACTTCCCTGGTGGCGCAGTGGTTAAGAATCCGCACTCCCAATGCACAGCGCCCGGGTTCAATCCCTGGTCAGGGAACTAGATCCCACACGCATGCCCCAACTAAAAGTTTGCATGCCGCAACTAAGGAGCCCTCGAGCCACAGCTAAGGAGCTCGCCTGCCGCAACTAAGACCTAGCGCCACCAAATAAATTAATTAAATAAATAAATATGAAAAAAAAGAAATCCTAGACATTTTTGATGGAAGGAAGGAACTGTCAGAGTAGAGGGGGAGAAATAGGATAGAGGAAGATCAGATCAGGCCCATCAAGTGTAAAGAATGATGCCCTGTGTATACCTAGAGAAGCAAAAGGTCTTTGAGTAATATGAGCTGATAGAACTAGAGGTACTGAGTTTGTGTCTAAAGATCTAGACTGTTTATTGCTATTAAATGCTATAACCAAATATTTTAAGATTTTTCTAAAACCGGTGTTCTTAGGACAACAGTTAAATTTAGTGTCGACACTACTGACCACTAACAGAACTACGTCAGATAGCAAAAGAATATCCAAATGATCCTGTGAAGAAGACTGTGTGCTTTTGTTCAGAATAAATCATAAGGCTAGCAACTGTTAAGACGAGAAAGGGGGCTTGTCCACCATGTAACCGGAGTGACTAGTCTTTCCACATTAATTGTGAGTGAACATGATGCCTACTGTGTACAGAGAGCATCCTGCTAGGTATTCTGGGAGCAGCACAGGAGATGAAATCCTAGGTCCCACACTTAAGGATTATAGTCTCCTTAGGCAAACAGCTGGGGCCTATGAAAGGATTTATTAGTTATCAAAGCAGTGTATTAGTGTGTGCAGAGAAAGGTATGAGAAATGGAAAAGTTTAAGTCCTAAAAAAAAAAGTACAAAACAAGGAATGATATAATTTAGATGGAGGAATGACTTCTTGGAGGGGTCAATTTTGATCTTTATCTTTGGGGGAGTTAATGAATATGGGGGGGGCAAAGAGCTACGCCAAATGGGTAGCACAATAGCACAATATACAGGAGGAAAATGGAGGGGCAAACCAAGTTGTGTTTTGTGTAAAGCAGGAGACTGGTCGATTGGTTGGCTGAAGAAGTATTTGTAGGAATTAGTAATCAAGAAGCATTCTTGTGCCTTATAGCATTTTTTCCCCATGTATAAAGCCACTTGGGGTGACAGAGGGATGGTTAAAGGGAAATTACACATGTCCCTACTTTCAGGGAGCCTACATTCTAAATGGTGTAAGGTTCTCACACATAGAAAACAGTAGCTGAAGCTTGACTAAACTGGTATATGATGAAGGATAAAGAGATAGTCTGGAAAAAATAGATATGGTTTGAATCTGTAAAATGGGAACAAATGATGCCTGCTTTACAGGTTTGTTAGAATAAAATGAAATACCATGTGTAAAGTGCCTAACACTTGACAGGCACTCTGTGTTTGTTGTCGCTCCCTCCTTTTCTACCTCTCAATTCTAAAGTAATATGTGCAAAAAAAAAAGAAAGAAAGAAAGAAAAGGAAAAAAAAAGGAGAGATGCTTGAAGGATGAGAGATCAGTGAAACTTTCAGAAGAGGTGGGACTGGTCTTGGGCCTTAAAAGATTTGTGGGTTTTAGAGAGTGAACATTATGAAAAAAGAGGTGGAATTCGAACGCGCTTCAGGGAGCTCCAAGGAGCTTTTGTTGATGTTGAGTGGGAGAAGAGGTCTGAAAGGCAGGCTTGGAACCTAGACGTTGGCTGGTGCTTATGTTGCATTCTTCTGCCCAGATTCCACCTTGTACACTGCTTTGACCAAGTGTTGACATGTTGCCATGTGTCAGCTCCTCTGATACGCAGGAGTTATCAACTTTGAATTCCCCATAGCAAATAGCATAGTACTTTACACGTACTAAGGCCCTCAACGCTTATTTATTAGGTGAGTTAGTAAAACAAATGCTTAGGTACATCAGAAACAAGGGTGGTATGAAGATGACATTTTATGCTAATACTACATCAAATTATATAGTACAATGTGGGAGAGAATATTGTAGAGTAGAATAGTAGGGTATCTTGGAGAGGGCCAGATGTGGTGTTCGCCTTGGCTGATTGACTTATGTACTTCGTGGACTTGGATAAGTTTTTGCAATATATACTTGTATCTGAGACCATTTTTAGCCGTCTGCTCTTCTGGCCTCAGTTTCCTCATCTATTGAATAGCTAGTACCTGCTTCATAGAGTTGTCATGAGGATTCAATGAAAACTAGCTCAATGCCTGGCTCATACTGGGTGCTCACTTAAATATTATTAATTATCATCATAATACTTATTATATATTATTTTTTGTGTTATTCTTAATTCACATTGAAACTTTGATATGCATATTTTGAGTGACAAAATTCACTCTTGTTCTATCAAAGTGTTGAGCAAAGAACAAAATAATGTACAGTGCTATTCTATAGTATTTCATTGTTGACCTTGCTATATTGTTTGCAACCCTGTTATATCAAAATTTAATTTGGAAATAATGATCTGTGACACAGTCTAAGGAGAATGCATCTTAGGCCCAGTCCTCTGCAGGAGCATTTCACGGAGTATTTCTCATCACCTGCCTTGGTCTCTTCCAGACCGTACACAAAACTGATATCCTTGATCCTCATAGCAATCCCCAAATTGTTGGCCATAGCTTTTTATCCCCATTTAGCAGCAGCTGAAGAAGTTAAGGCTCAGGTGACAAGGTTAGTGAGTGGTGCAAGCCATTTATAATAATGGTAAAAAAAAAAAAAAACATGGGCTAAAGTTAAATTTTGAATCAGTGTCTACAATAACTAGGAAGCGAGATAAAGCACAGTCACTAGGAACACGTGGAAAAGATCGCTGAAAAATGAGACTCTGCCTGTTATTAAGTGTGAGTGTCGTCTCATTAGTCTTTCAGCCTGCTGACTGTGAAAAGTGTATGTGAGTTATTTTCAAAGACCTTTTTGGCAACATAGAGTCACAAAATGCCACATTTCGCTCTTCATGGTTTTCACTGAAAATTTATAAACTTCAACTTTCAAGAGTTCCAAAGAGATGACCTATCATACTTCAGCAGTTCATTGTCTGTAGAATATTTTTTAAGGACAGGTATGATACACTGTAGTGAATATAGAGCCTGGACATTGTTTTGACTTGAAGGATTCATCTTAGTGTTTAAAAAGCTCTATCATGTGATGTAAAACAGCATCTCTGACTCCCCATTCGCCTAGACTTCAAAACTTGCAGTCGGCTTTGAGAACCTCACTCTGTATCTCCATCAGTTATCAAGTTCTGCGTATTCTTTTCTCTTAATCACTTTTCAAAGCAAATGTCATTTCCTCCTTGAAGCCTGCCGTGATCTCACCTCTGATGTGTAGTTTCTTCTACCTTGGTGCACCCCTGGTACTTGGCATTTAATCACAATGAGACTCAGCCCTTTACTGAATGTGATTTTTAATTTAAAAATGAGTATCTCTATTCCACTATGAGGCAGTGACCATATCTTACTCATTAGCATGTACTTATCACCTAACACACTGCCTGGCACATAGTGGGTTCTTTGCCTCATGATTTAGTGGCATGAATTGCTTTGATTATGGTGGAACCCTTTCTGAGACCAGAGATAACACTTCTTTGTAATATTCAAGCCTAAATTGAGAAAAGAAGAAAGAAAAATTGTAGATAATAAACTGAAATTATGTAGTAACCATGGGCTTTGTTATTGTGTGCCTGCCAAAACAGTGACTCAAGGTTAAACCAAAATCTTTTCCTTCACAAATGGTGACTCCCCTCCCAGTATTAGTAGATTTTTGTTGGTAGTTTTGTTTTAAAAGACCATGATAAACCTAGTAGGATAAGAATAAAATGAATGCCCACAAATTAGATCTGTCTGTGACTTTTTTTTTTTTAAACCCAGATTTATAGAATTGCCATTACATGATGCTCTCTTTTATTTTTTTTTTTAATTTAATTTAATTTTATTTATTTACTTTTGTCTGTGCTGGGTCTTCGTCTCTGTGCGAGGGCTCTCTCCAGTCGCGGCAAGCGAGGGCCACTCTTCATCGCGGTGCGCGGGCCCCACACTATCGCGGCCTCTCTTGTTGCGGAGAACAGGCTCCAGACGCGCAGGCTCGGCAATTGTGGCTCACGGGCCCAGTTGCTCCGTGGCATGTGGGATCTTCCCAGACCAGGGCCCGAACCCGCGTCCCCTGCATTAGCAGGCAGACTCCCAACCACTGCGCCACCAGTGAAGCCCTGTCTGTGACTTTTTTATTAAGTGAATTACCCCCCAGCTGCCATTGTGAGCGAGCTGTGTAGGTTTTGAAATTCAAAGTAGGGAGCCCTAGAGTTTGTAGTGTCTCTTTTTTTCTTTTGAGGAATATGAGATCACCATGCATATAAACCACACCCAAATGAACTCTGCCCAGTAGCAGTCTAGATAATGAAATGGAAAGTTTGTATCTGAGTTGCCGAGAATCTCCCATTTTGCCCTGTTACTACGACAACCACTTTGTGATCTAGAAGTGGCAGGGAGCTCCCCTCATGCTGAATGCAGCATGTCATTCTCTGTGTCCTGGTTGAAGAGCACTGAGTAGGTGCTTGTTAAGGAATCGGTCCAAAGGGATTTTATAATATAAAAACTCAGATTAGTTTTAATATTGCAATACTTTTTGTCATTTTTGTGTTTCTCTTACTCTTTATTTAGACATTATTGAAAATTTTCTCATTAACCAGAAATGGACCCTTCTCCAACCCTCGAAAATACTGGAATACATTTTTTAGTTATTGTAAGAAAAAAGGCAAAATGGTTGTTAAAATTTTTAGAATGCTTTGAGCATGATTATTTAAATGCTTTGAGTTGAATGAAATATGCTCAATTACACAGATCTGTGCTTTTAAAAAACATTAGCATTTGCAATTCATATGTTGTAGTTTAATGCCCCATTTATATCTAACAGTATTATTTAGGTTGATTGTTAAGGTAATATTTAACAGGAATAGTTAAGTGTGTAGCTTCAAGGATAGCTAAAAGGTCCATAATACAGAAATTTTAGCTGTTTGGGAGACGAAATACATAAATATATATTAAAATCCTTTTATTATGACTTGTAAAGTTTAACACTTTTGGACCAATTCTAACTTCAGGATTATTTTTTGTGCCTCATATAATATGTTTCAATCTACCCATTTATCACTTTTATGAGTAGCATAAGTAAATTTAGTGCATCTGCATATTTATACACTTTAAATAGACCAATGTAAACAGTTTCTTATCTGCCATATGTTGAAATGTTTTAGTAAAGTAAAGACATAACTGCCTAGTCAACAAAGAATGGCATTGAATTGCACTGTTTTGGAAAAAAAAGTTAAGTGAACTAGATGGCTGTTAATCTGGTTCTTTAAATATCATAAACAAAAGTATCAGAATGTGTTTCCAAGGACAAAGGCAGAGTTTTCTGGGCTTTGATTGGTTGCTGCCTTGTCCTGTCCCACAGCCATCCTTAATTGGCTTTGGTAGATTGGAATCACATAAGCAGAGTGACATTTATTACTTTCCTAGTTGTTTCTTTGCACTGAGCCCCGAGATTCCCAAGGAGTAACTGTACAAGATTTCTTTCATTTCGCCCATGATCTGCGGGAGGGGATCACTCTGAGAAGAGCAGGCATGAGTTTGAGTGCAAGAAGAGTCACTCTGCCTGCAATAACGCCCATAGTTCTACAGAAAAGGGTATGTGACTTTTGCTTTTTTTCTTTTCTTTTTCTTGCCGTTTTTTAATTTCCTGTTACTGTGTTTATTAATGTGTTGGAAACTTTCGTTACATATCCTGAGAGAGGCTATAATTCATTGAGGCTATAGGTGATTAAAGGATAGATTATTGAAATTAGACTATTAAAAAAAAGCTGGGCCAGAACATCTCTGTAGTAAAAAAAGCTTCATGTGAAAGTAGTTTGGTCTCGATTTCAGGGCATTGTGATAGAGACTGTATTGAAGATTTTTCTTTTTTTTTTTCCCTTCTACTGTAACTTCAGGCCTCTTTGCCTTTAGTTCAATAGGCAATCTGCTAGCTATTATGTTTTATATTTGTTTACTAAGGAGCAGATTCTTTGTTTCACTATAATTCATAATACATCCATCTTCATTGTTGAATGGACTATATAATTGTTTTACTGTTTAAAACATATGGCACCAGTTTATTTTCCTCTGGTTTTCTACCCATTTCTATTGAGTTTCTGCTTACTTGCTTAAGAAAAACTTTCCATTAAGTTCCCTTGTGAAAAGCCTTTCTGTTAATTATTAATGCAGTCAATCCTGTGTGTGAAAATATTTTGTCTATTAGTTTTTTGTAAAGTTTATTTCTATGTCTTACTTGCCACATCGTATTTTATAAGGTAATAAATACACCATGTAATGTAGCATTTAAGTAAAGCTGAATATACTAAACTTCTCTTGTAAATACACCAAATAAGAACCATGTATTGAAATCCTTAAAGAATCAGATCTGTTGTATAGAAAAAAAAAAGCACCAAAACACATTTTGACACTGTGCTTTCTGAATGGTTTTGGTGACACTAGAAACTGTAATGTTTATTTCTGTACCTGACTTTTAATGGTTAACTATTAGTGTATTTCATTAAGTCAAAGGTCATGGTTTAATTTATTTGAAAATGACACATCTTACAATTAGGGTGTCTTTTAAAAGAAGTGTCTCTTTTTATTGTTTTTAATTTTTAGGTTTTTAATTTATTTTCTTATCCAGTTGACTACTTATTCACCAGGGACATTTTACTTGGCAGTAAAACAGTATATGATAATTTTGCCAACATTTGTTCTTATCTTTCTTGATGTCTTTCTTTCATCTTAAGCAAATTTAATTTAAAATATTTTGCTTTGAGCTGGAGTCTTTATTTTGATTTAGACTTAGTAGTACATTAATAATGACCATATAGATTACCTGAGTCACTGGCAATGTGAAAAAGTATAATAGCGTATATCAAATCTATATCCTTATGTTTGGATTCGTCTTTATCCAGTTAATACTGCAGTTTGGATTAACCAAGAAATTTTCATCATGTGGTTTTTTTGCACAACATGTTGGTGTGGTGGAAAGCATGCCACCTGGATTCTCCATTTCCTAGCTGTGTGATCTTGGGCAAGTCATTTAAACTCTCTGAGTCACTACTTTCTCACCTATAATATAATAGTGGAGAGATTTTCATTAAATGCTCTCTTCAGTCTTATTTGTGTCTATAATTCTGTGACCCAAATAATATATTTTGAATTTTCATAATTATAATAAAGTATTTAAACCATTTCTTATTAGAGTATAAAACATTAGAAGAAGATGCTATCATTTTCAAGGATTTGGAGCAGTTAATCTAGAGGAAATTTGTATGAGTAAAACTTAGCTAGAAAATAACATCCAGCACTGGTTGGTAAGTAGCAAAACAAGATTACTCTGCAAAGCTGTGATTATAATTGATGTTAGGCCTGAGCTGCCAATGGATACATCATTGTGATTTCTCTTGGTTCTTTTATAATAAGCTTCTAGTCAGGTTTCTATTATAATAATTAACATAAGTCAAAATTCCCTAAGCCCAAGTCCATGTTATTCCTTTCCAGTTGGTACACATATTAAATGTTCGTATAATTTAGCACATCATTTGCTGAAAATACTTAATGCTATTTCTTTCTCCCGACAGTTTAATCCCCAGAGGACCCATTGTTGATAAGACTGTTCTGAAAATCTTAGTATCTCTTATTTTAGGAACTGGGTGTTTTTCTGACTAAAAAATACCCATCTGCTCTGGTTACACCATGCCTTTTTTTTCTAAGATAGGAAATTATTCCACACTTGTAATTAACTTGTTTTCTATATGCACCATAATTTAAGATGATACAAATTAATACAAGCATTTCTCAGTATTTTGGGGGCAGCTTCTCATTTTCCAAAGAACGTAGGTGCTTTTCCCACAGGTTTGGCATAGAGTTGGCTCATCCTGAACGAGTGGTTCTTGCAAAATAATTTGTCAGCTGGAATCCTAATCATTTGAAAGGCTGAGGGCATTTCTGAAAATGCTTAATAGTGCTAGGGAGTAATTTTCTTATCAGCAAGTATATCTGATCTAAGTGGGCATAAGGTCGCCTGAGATTGGTTGGGAACTTGAACTTTAAACACGGCTCTTAACATGGTATGGGTCTTTTTTGTAGCACATCAAATATACTTTGATCTTTGAGGAACAGAGTAGTTCAGTGGACTCTCTATCAAGTAAATTGGAAAGAAATTTTTGACTTTTTCTAATTCTATCAGGATCCAATTTCCTTGATTCTGGTAATCAAGGTTCCAGTGAAGAAAGTTTCATCATCTCTCTCAGAAACGATCGTAGCCTCATCAAGTGTTCTGAATGAGTTCTTCACTTCATAGCATTTTTCTCAGATAACTACTAGGTTATGCCTTTTTTTTTTCAAATGAGAAGACTGAGTCTCTTGGATGTTGAGTGACTTACGGAAGGTCACCCAGAAGTCAATGGCAAAGCTAGAAATAGAATCTAGGTCTTGTGACTTCCACTGTGTTTCTCTTATTAGATATGTGTTACCGCCTGAAATTAATATGTTAATGAAATTGCCTTATGGTGTGTATAACGGCCATTCAACTTCTAGTCTGGAATTAGCTTAGGCAAATCTTTTCATCTTCCTCTGCACCTCCACCAACTCCCATATGCTCTAGTGTAGAAAACGTTTTATTCAGACAGCAATTGTAAGCAACAAAGTGTGTGTGTGTGTGTGTGTGTGTGTGTGAGAGAGAGAGAGAGAGAGAGAGAGAGAGGGAGAGAGGGAGAGAGTAAGAGAGAGAGAGATGGAAAGACAATTTTACCCAGCGCTCTAATTGGGTTCATTACATCAAGAAACTATTTTAAGGTCCCAGAGAGTTAACAAAAACTCAAGCATTGTAAGGCTTATACTAAGTGCAATATAAAATTCACATTCTTTTTATATAAAGGTTGGAAGGTCTGAAGGCCAGATGCCCGTATTCTGATTCTGTGGGTAGGAAGGTTTCTACCTCTGTCAGATTAAAATTGTTCTGCATATTGTTTCCAAGCATTTCTACATTCTTTAGCCATACTACAATTATGAGAGACTTTCATAGGCACACAAAATTCTAACGTGTCTTCCAGAATCTCAGAGAAAAAAAGGAATACTTTTTGGAATATATTTTTTATAAGATTCAAATCATTTGAAAATCCAAAATTCATGAGTATAATATGGAGCAATGCCATTTATCAAAAGATCCAATTCCCCATCTATACAAGAGAATAGTTTGTTATATTCATTTCCCTCCTCATACAATTAGAATTATTGCTGTGAATTTCTAAAAACAATTTTGTAAAGAATGAAAGAATATAGATCATCATTATATCACTATTTTGCCCAGAAGCTTTTAAATACATACAAAATCAGTCCAAGCGAATGTAGCATTCGCTGTGCTTCGCGGCCTGGATGCACAGGGGTTTCCTCAGCTTCATATGAAGCCTCCACTCCAGCACATCGTTTTTCTCCTTGTGCTCCAAACAGGGTTTGCTGTTTGTCCCTCTGTACTTCTGCACCCAGTTTTGTGCTCCATGACCTGTGGACAACTCCAGGATCCTGTTATTGTCTGTGTCCCAGCTCAGGCTGTGGTACCATCCTGAAACCTTCTAAGACTGTTTCTTATTACATCCGTCTTAATGGTGTCTTGACTCGGGTGTCAATGGATGCACCTTTATTACTCATTTCTCAATGGAGTAACTACTGCCATGTGACATCAATTTTGTTATTACCTTTTATGATATTTAAGTCTTATTAGCTCTCCTTAGGTGTGTATCTTAAGCTTTCTGGCTTTTCATATTTGACTTTAGTTTTCTCTATGGACCTTGTGTATGTTTTATATATCTTGCATTATTTGGTTTTCAAAATTTGTTGTATTTTGTCTTACAACTAGATTTTACATTTTTAAAGGGAAAGACCCTTTAAATAAAGTGCTTTGTCAGTTACAGGCTGAATTTAATTTCATGTAACCGGAAAACTCAAATGACAGCATATTAAACAGGGGAGAGATTTATTTTTCTTTCACTTTACAAGAAGAATTGGTCCCAAGCTAATGTAGCCGTCCAGCAATGTCCTCAGGCAACCAAGCTCCTTCTTGCTTTCTATTGTATCTTCCTTAGTGTGGGTCCCTTTTCCTTTTATGGAAAGATAAATGCAGATCGCTAGTCATCCGGCTCACATTCCTGGCATACAAAATGGGAAGAACCAAGGGCATACGGGCTAGTTCTGCCAGTTATTAACGTGCCACTGGGGAATAACCAGGAGCTTCTGATCATATCTTACTGGCTAGGATCGTGTCACGTGGTCTGGATCCAAGGGAAGCCAGGAAATGTGGGCCTTGACCTCCACGCACTGCCCTTCTCATCAGAATTAGGAAATGGGGAGGATGGCTTTTGGTGGGGAACTAGCTGTCTCCACTGCAAGTGACTCCAGCGTATTAGGCATGCAGAAAATGTTTGTCTCTTGGATTTTTCTTATTGTCTTGCCAGGTATAGAATATAGTTATGCTTTTTGAACAAATGTATTCTATTGCTTGATTGGAGATAGTAGAAGGTGTAGTAAGTGGGGAGAGAGCAGATTTCCTGTGTAGGGGAGGGTAATGGAGTGCATAGATGGTGACCTGAGTTTAGATGGCTGGCTTGCTTGGAAAGTGGTTGTGAAGTGGTACTGAGTACTGTTATTGCTGTTAACCTGGAGCTCTCATTCTCCCTAAACCTTGATCTTTCTTCTGCCCTTTTAATTTTTATACAGGATAACATAGTTGCATATTCACCCAGGAAGGGTACCACATAGATGAATGGATTTTGTGTTTTCACAAAATGTTTCCTTTCCCTAAAAATGAGTTTTTACAAAGTGTGCTGTAGTGGAGATTGTTTGTGTGTTTTAGCCAGGAAACCCTGAGTGTGAGCTCAGCTCTGTCACTGATCAGTGTTGTGACTTTAGGTGTCTTCTTTTAAACCTTTCAAAAATTCAGTTTCTCTGTTTTGTGGATATTGATGCTTCCTCACAGAACAGTTGTGAGGATTAAATAGGATAAATATTTAGAAGTACTTGACACGTAGTAGAAGCTCAACAAATGTGAATTTCTTTTTTTTCCCCTCATCTGGGGAATGGCGTGTTTTACTAGTTTCATAAACAGTTTAAAATCTCCCTATTACCGTGATTTAAATTTTTTTTTTGGGGGGGGGCTCTATCCTTTTAAGTATTGATAGTTATCCAAAAGTTTTCTTGTAGCAAATGAGTCAAACAAAAAGTAGTTGTCCTTGATACAATGTAGCCAGGGAACGAAAGACAGTATGCCTCTCAAATTCTTGTTCCCTCAGCTCACTTTCTGTATACAGACTCTAATTTGAATTAAAAAAAAATTAATGCAACTACTATATGCTGATAAATATTTTTAAAAAAAATCTGGGAATGTAGATTTAAATAGAATAAGATAGGTGGTTGGATTACTTCTTTCACTCTCCTAGGGAATATCAGGCAGGGACTTCTGGCTCACATATTTGAAAGAGGTACAGTTGTACCTAGTGTTAAGACATTGTTTCAGTAGACAGAGGTGACATTACTGGAATGTGAGCTATATGATGGTAGGGGCTCTGTCATCTTTGATCATCATTAGACTCAAGTGCCCAGCACTGAGAATGTACAAAGTTGGGATATAATTACTATTCATTGAATAAACACAATTTTTGAAAAAACAAAATTGGGCTTTTTTGATACTGACCTGTCATTTGGCATTTCCATCTCTGCATTTGTGTCTCTGTGGCATTCATTTCCTTTTTCCTGGATTGCATACCTTGTGGTAAGAAGCTGTGCACTCAGGGCCCACCTCAGCTGGTCCACCTTGCTTTTTCATGAGCTCTGTCTCCGCCCCCTCCCTCCCTCCCAGCTTGTTCCTGTGAGCAATTTTGAGCACTCCCTGCCCTCCACACCAGTAGAAATAAAAACAGCTATACTGTGTTCAGCGCTGATTACACTCTCTTTAATCCTCATAAGAACCCTACAAGATTGGTGGACAAACCCAGGCTGGGATGAGAAAAGTGAGCCCTGGAGAAGTTAAGTATCTTACCCAAAGCACAGTGCTAATGAATGACAAGTCAGGACTGAGCCCAGGTGGGCCCCGCCCGGCACAGGGGCTGCCTGTCAGAATTGATGGGCACACACGTGCTGCAGAGCTGCGCTCCATTGCGCAGCTGCAATGCCCTTGCCTTTCACCTATAGTCTACTCATCAGACAAATCTCACCTTTTTTTTTTTACCAGTCTGTCTGTTGCCTTCCTAGCTATTTTTTCCTCGTTGTACACTCCAGTCTTACCTCAAAGATATAGTGAGTAAACCATATGTCAGAGTTCCTTGGAGCTCAATAGGAATCTCTTGGGACTTACTAATTTTGCTTTAAAAAATTTATAATAATAGTCACTATTATGAATTGAGTGCTATCAGTTTGCCATCATTTTGCCCATTTTACAGGATGAGGAATCTGAGACTCATCATTGATAAGCTAATGGTGTAGGATCTGATCCCAGAGCAGATTCTGGAGTGTACCATCGCCACAAGCACCTGGACTGAACCTCCATGAGAAGGAGGACCATGTCTCATATTAGTTTGCAAACTACAGTGTCTGGTCCACGTTTGGCAATGAAGGCAGATTAAAAATAGCTGGACTGATTAACAGTCTAAGACTCTTGCTTGGGGGGAGCAGTCTTATGGCTGGCTCTCCTGGCTGTACCCCAGCACCCTAAGCCAAATCTAGAAAATAAGAATCTCTTTTGGCAGAAAAAAAGAAGTAAGACTTTTGGTTATTTCAGATATTTCGGGTATTAAACCCCCTGAAAGATAAAGATTTTCTACCCCTGTATGATATTAAAAATGCTCTCTCTTAAGACAGTTTCAAAAGAGCAATTAAAAAACCATTTTGGCTAAACAGCATTGTCCTATATTCTTGATGGCCTCCTAATTGGGCCTGCATATTTGGGCATATACATTCAGTTGTATTTGTGAAATATCAGGAATATTATTTTATAGTTTTAGAAGTCAAATTAGTTTGAGTGGTTCTATCAGGATTTGAAGAAAAATTTTGACATCACCATTCTAAATGCCAAGGAGGATCTCCAGCTTGAGTTGCAGGAAAGGGGACTTTATATTATATACCACCTGAAGTGACTATATATATACCACCCCAACCCATCCCCAACCCTTCTTATTAAAGATGTAGACATAATTTATCTTAAAACTTCAAATAGTTAAGAATGTTTAAAAATAGATTTAAATTTTTTTAGAAGCTTGCAACTATTTTAAGCAGTACCTCTATAGGGTTAACAATGTTAAAGTTGTAATTTTCAAAGCATTGTTTTCTTTCTCTATTTGCACTGAGAAATAAAGACTCCCTCTGCTGGCTGTTTCTGTATATGCAATTTTTCTGGCAAGTTGTGCTAAAAAAAGTGAAACACAAAGAATAACCTTTTTTGACATTCAAAAAGCTGGGTGCTTTGGGACATACATGCAACTTTATATTTGGGTTTTTAGTTATCTAATGCTTTTATGCAAGATGTTGTGTCGAAGCAGCAGCCTAAAGCAGCATGAAAATTAGGTAAGCAGAGTGGAAAAGAACAGGATCAGGTAGGAGCCCAGAGATGGGGTTCCCTGGCTGGTTCTGCCAGTGACCAGCTGGAGATCCCCCGGCAAGTCAGATCCTCTTCAGTCTCAGCTTCTTCACTTGTAGAATGAGAAGGTTTCAGGAGATGTTTTCTAAGAGTCCTAACCTTTAGTATTTTACGATTCTAACAGTATTGATTCCATTTCTTTTACAGGAATATACATGTTTTACACTGATACACATGCTTTGCACTGATATAAAATAAATATTTAGAAAAGTGAGGGAAAGGTAAAATTACAAAAATGGATATAAATCAGTTATTCCTAGTGCTATCACAGTACGGGAATGTTAGATCTAGAAAGTGATAGTTTGCATGGTAAGTTCATAAAATAATACCCCCCAGATGTACCAGAAAGAATGAATATAGCATATTTCATTGCTTCTATGGCACCTTAAATTACAAGAAGCATCATTATCTTATATGCTTCCAATTAAATTATGACATACCATTGATGGTAAGTTACATCTAAGTTACAGAGAAGTTAAATGTGAGAAGATGTGCTTTTAAAAATCAGTGAAACAAGGTAGTTCCTAAAAGTGCTTCAGTTGATGCCAGACAGCTCAAGAATTAACAATAAAAAGTCTGATGTGTCCTGGACTCTGATAAATGTTCTCTTTCCTCTCCTCGTGTTTTCCCCTCTCTTCTAAACACTTCTCCCTTCACCACTCCCCAACTTGTCCTTCTTTCTCACTGTGTGAAACAGTTATTAACTTTTTCACTTAGGCATGTCCTATGGTTATTCTGGGAACAAACGACTGCTGAAAAACTGAAATGAGATACTGGAATAACATTGTGTCCAACATAAACATGACCAGTGGTTTTCTGCTTTGAATATGAATAAGCATTAGCACTTGTGAAGGGTTTTTTTTTTTAAACTTCAAAGGTGAATTAGTCAGCACTGGCATCTTCACAGGAATTACATGAGTTTTAAAAACACTGAGGCTTCAGAGAACGCTCCTTTGATGAAGTCACTGGAAATGTTAGAGTGGGATTTGTGATTTGACCCTCTTTATTATTCGTATTGGATTTAGGTCCTAAAATAACATGAATATATACATATGTATATGTGTGCGTCCATGGTTTGGGATATTTTTAGGCTTAGTTTTTAATGTTTGCTTTCTTTTATAATGAAGTTAGAGCTGTTTCTTCTGCCTTTTTTTTTACCATGTAAGAGCACACTGAAAGGGCTTCTGATTTCTTGCTTTATAAAATTGAACACCCGCTTGAGTTAGGATCTTTCTTGCTATCCTCTAGGGAGAAAGAAAGCCCAAGGAAGGCGCAGGCTGCCCGGCTCTTGGCCTGAGAAGCAGAGAGGGTCAAGAACAGAGTAGAGCACAGGGGCTTCAAGGAGGCTATCTGGGCCCCCCTTTGCCTGCAGACCGGCTTTCGTCTCTTGGTTGGAAGCCTAGACGTGGCATGATTTGGCAGTGTCATTGAGCCAGACAGTCAGGTGGGACAGTGCTAAATCCCCTGCCGTGCCAGGTTTGGGGCATTTCCAGTAGCAAGGCCACACTGGGCCTCGTGGGCCTGATGCTGGATGGGAAATGAATTCATACAGCATAAAGCTTCATCTTTGCATTTTGAATTCATGCAGAACTTTCAGAAGATCTGTATGGATCCCCAGCCTCACAGGTCCTTTAACTCTGAATTAGTTAATCTCTTTATCCCCGCATGCCCTCTAATGTTCCTGCTGAAATGTAAAGACCTACAAATGTGTACAAGTCCAGAGTTTTTACAGAGGTGGTGTGGGGATGATTCATCTTGTGACCTTGAGGATTGTGGAAAGAGCCTGGATCCGTGGTCACTTGATGGAACTGCCTCACCAGACCCTGAGCTATCCGCCTCTGGTTTCAAATATGAGAAAAAAAACCAAACCTTTAATTGGATTAATAAGCCATTGTTGGGTAGATTTTTCTATTACTTAGAGCCGAACTTGTTCCTAAATGATTAGCTCACCATGTAGTTATTTATCATTATTCTCTTAATCACTTTATAATCTTATTCTGGTAAAACTGTCTTTTTAAAATTTAATTCTTTATTTCCAACCATTGAAAAAAGCTACTTTATAATTTGTGTATCTTAAAAAGGATCCCCTCTTGGGGTGGCCTCCTTGCTCGTTTGCACTGATGGAAACCAGTGTCTAGCAGTGCTGGGCAAAGATGCTTCTTCCACAGACCTTCCAGCACCTGTGCACCTGTGCTTCCTCACCTCTTCCTTATAACTCAGTCCCTCTCATCTCAGGAGACTGGTCTGTGTGCTGTTCCATGTGTATTTTTTGCCTCTTCAGTCCTCAGTATTTTTGCTCATGGTACTTGTTCCATGCAGATGTTCTTTTTTTTTTTTTTTTTTTTGAATTCTCAGAGTCCCAGACTTAAAATGGGCCAGAGAAGTCACCTTATCTACCTTTGTTCAGTCCGTAGATTTCTTGAAAACTTGCCTACGTTTTCTCTTTGGTCCTGTGTGTGTCCTTTCTTCCCTAGAGGTTTTTCAATCCTGTGAGGTTTCCAAGCTACTGTTTTGGAATCCCTAATATTGTCTCCTATAGGGCCATTCATGACGGTGTCAGTCGTCCCTAAAGGGATATTTACACTGTGCCAGGCCCCATGCTGACTGCTGGGGACACACATGGGAAGCACATATTGACATTATTCCTGGTGTCATGCAGCATGCTGAGTAGTAGAAGCTTATGGATAATAATTATGTAGTTGCACATATGCATACGTGAAACAAAGGGCCTGGACCTAAACTGGGAGTAGCATTGAAAACTCCCCCACAGAATGAATGGTTTATCTGAGGGATAAGAAGTAGGAGGTGGGTGGACAGTATTCTAGGCAGCAGTAGTAGATGCAAAGGCCCTGTGTCAGGAAGGAGCATAGCTATTTCAAGAAACTGAGAAAATATATGGTCAGAGTTAGAGAATAAGGAAAGGATTATAGGGAATAAAGTTGAAAGGGGGGGCTTCCCTGGTGGCGCAGTGGTTGAGAATCTGCCTGCTAATGCAGGGGACACGTGTTCGAGCCCTGGTCTGGGAAGATCCCACATGCCGTGGAGCAGCTGGGCCCGTGAGCCACAATTACTGAGCCTGCGTGTCTGGAGCCTGTGCTCCGCAACAAGAGAGGCCGTGACAGTGAGAGGCCCGCGCACCGCGATGAAGAGTGGCCCCCGCTTGCCGCAACTAGAGAAAGCCCTCGCACAGAAACGAAGACCCAACACAGCCATAAATAAATAAATAAATAAATAAACAAACAAAAAAAAGCATTTCTGCTAAAAAAAAAAGAAAAAAGTTGAAAGGGGCCACATGGATATGAAATGGACCTGTTTATGTCAATCAATTCCTGTAATTCTGATATTGGTGACAATATCTATTTTGAGTTAATGAACATGTACTGCTAATGCTCAAATAAAATATGTAGTTGAATATCTCTTTCAATGGAGATAATTTGACTCCCTACGACCTGATTTCTCTAAACTATGTACTGTTTTGCTCTTAATAAATATTTGACAGCGAGCAAAATAATGAAGGATAGCAATATGGAAGCAACAGCTTTTCTTGGGCTGTTAGGATCTTTGGGAACAGTCTTTGTTTTTAAATATAACATTTTGTTAGAGGTTTGGAATAAGTAATAATGAATATATTATTTGCCATTTCCCTTCAAGGGAACATATTGAGTTGCTTAATTCAAAACATCTAAGACTGTCTCTTCTTATCTTAGGAGACTACATTCCTTATTTAGAAGAACATAAAAATCCAGGGCTGCTCTGACCTCTATATAAAAATATTTCACTGATTTAGGTACATTGCCTATCTGTTAAAAATAATGGAGAAAAAAATCTGAAACATTAAAAGATAGCTTTATAATCTTACTGTACTTGGATGGTAAAATTTTAAAGAGTGGTAGAAATAAGCTTTACTTTGGGACCTGGTTGAAATCAAATTTCTATGGGCCTTGTTTCTTATTTTCTATTAATTATATATAAACAACATATATAATTAATAGATATAATAAATGCATTTATTTTTCTGTTGAAAAGTTATGTACTTTTCATTGTGGTAAGATCTTGGTATTTAAATAATGGTGTTTAAATTATTTTAAATTAAATATTAATTAATAAGAATTAATATTTAATTAAATATTAAATGTGATATTTAAATGTAGTTAATCTAAAAATCAAATTTAAATTCTCCCCAAATAGAGACTTTGACACCGAAGATAACCACGCCCAACCGTCTTTTTCCTTCTCTTTTGCTCTTTCTTTCTTCTTTTTCTAAAAAGAAGTCTCTCACTTCATCCTATGGATTCTTGCTCATATAGTTATGCTTAATCTGTGCTCGTTTTTTACCTGCTGAATAATTATCCCATTTTGCCTCCTTTCTTCTCTGAAGAAACAAAGGATAAGCGATTAAGTAGCTAGTTACTTATCAATGGGTCCAATGCCCCTTTCTGCTCTGTGGCATTGCCAAATGACCAGATGACAACCCTGACTTTTTTTTCTCATATTCTAGGATGAACCCAGTTTGGAAAGGAATGAGGCATCCCATTCCATCACTTTCTTGGGTCTGCAGGAAGGAGGAGAAAGGCTGACCGCTTAGCCTCTGCCCAGTGCTTTCCTGAAGCTTTCCACATAATCTGTTCTGAGAATCAGAATTTCCGGGGATTATAGCAGATGAATACTATGTGTACTTTGGGGAGAAAGCAATACATATTGAATTGATTTTCAAATTCAAGCTCTGTGTTTTCAGAAATGGCCTTTGTCTTATATTTTAAATAGTTCATCTCTTTCAGTCCCTTGGCTTTAGGGGCCTCAAACTTCTTTTCTGAAAAGTTAACCATTTCTTGCTCTGTGTATTTCAACATTGTTGTGTCTACTGCTTTCAAAATGAGTTATGTTAATTTTTTAATCTCTTGCCTCCACTTACTTTTTATGGCGGGCAGCCTAAGGGAGTTGAGGTATAAAGTATATAAACTGCCTTGATAAGGATGTCAGCCAAAACAGAGATCTGCTCCACCCACATTCCAGCATATTCTCTGCAGGGGCTACTACTGTGTCTTTATATTACATTTTCATTGCTAGATGCCATATGCTCCCGGCACAGTTTTTGAAGCTGTAAACCACTCTAAAGGCCAAGGTTGCTCTGATTGTCAGGATTACAGTGACACTGAGGGCTTCCTCAACACAGCCTGTGTGTACACTGTTGGCTGTCCTTGGGAGCTCGCTCTGTTCCTGCTGGTGGGATGTTATAGACAGATCTTATCAATGCATGTCTTTCTTGCTAATCAAGTGTGTCTGCTCATTGATGAGACAAAGAAAGTTCCTATTCTTCTTTAGGGTCCAGGCAGGATTTCTTCCTGCTGGCATACAATTGCAAATGATCTCGTGGATCAATTGATATGAATTCTTCTTACCCTATTTTTTACTTTATATAGCAAGGTGGGGATCTGGGCCACTGAACTGGGAATTTATAATATCCCTTTATTAAATAGCATGATTATATGACCTTCAGATCTCTTTTTACCTTTCAGTATGTAGAGGAAACAGGATACCACTATTTTACTCTAATGATTCTTTTTTTTTTTTTTAATAAGATTAACGAATTATTTATTTATTTATTTTTGGCTGTGTTGGGTCTTCGTTTCTGTGCGAGGGCTTTCTCCAGTTGCGGCAAGTGGGGGCCGCTCTTCATCGCGGTGCGTGGGCCTCTCACTATCGCGGCCTCTCGTTGCCGAGCACAGGCTCCAGACGCGCAGGCTCAGTAATTGTGGCTCACGGGCCTAGTTGCTCCGCGGCATGTGGGATCTTCCCAGACCAGGGTTCGAACCCGTGTCCCCTGAATTGGCAGGCAGATTCTCAACCACTGCGCCACCAGAGAAGCCCCTACTCTAATGATTCTTAAGAGCAGCCCTGCCATTTGGTTTTTATACATGATCACAAAAGTTTGTACCTTAGTTTTAATCCGTACTAGTCTTCTATCAATATCTTTACTTATGACCTGACTTTTTTTCTTAAACAGGAAGGTTTAGTATAGTAACATTTTTGGCATATTCAACTCTACTAGAGAGTTAAGGCTTAGATTATCTTTCCCTTTTTCATATATTTCAAGGAGAAATGAATAGAAATAAAAATGAGATTTTTTTAACAAAGGCTCCCCATCAGTAGTGTAAGGAATTTTTCATAAGTACTGAATAAATCTGAGAGATGACAGGGACTTACTACTGTGGAAGATCAACCAAAATAAATTTTTATCGTTCGTAGATGAATGTGTATTTTGGACAAATGTCAGCATTAAATGAGATTATTTTTTTAAGAAGAAGAGTTTGAAATGGAGCTCAAACAAAAGTATTGTTTTTCTCCTAACAGGTGTTATTAATTTAAAAAATGAGTACATGCACTTATTCCAGAAATTTAAGTTAGCCTCGGCCTTCTAAATTTATGTGTCTCAGTTCTTGGCAACTTATTTCTTTCAAATTTGCAGCAAAATCAACTGAAGAGATTAATGGCATTTCTAATTGGTTAGGTATCTTTTTCATTTTCCCCAACTTTACCTCTTGCTCTATTCTTGCCCTCTTCTTGAATTCGGCTTAGACTTCAGAATGTCTCCAGATTTTCGTTTGTTAATTCCTCTGATATAAAAACTAGAGCATGAAAAATAAGAGGCATGCTTCTGTTACCCCAGGTGATGGGCATTTATTGTAAGAAAGCATGGGGTAGTCAGGAAGTCTCGGGAACCTGTCCCGTGGCCACCAGGTCATTCCCAACCCCCTGTTTCCTGGCGTGGAATGAGCAGTGGCCCCTGAGGGCCCTGAAATGGCAGCTCATCACTGCTCTGCATGAAGGAGCAGCCCCAGGGTCGGATCTTCTTTTCCTCTCAGGACTGGTTGTCTTCATGTTGCTTTTGGCAAGAGCACCCACCAGTGTTTGACCCAGTCAGTGTTAGCCACAGCAGCATGGTGGACGGCATTTCTTAGCATCTCAGCAATTGCCTGGCACTGAGATTTGTCTGAAGGCACTGAAGGCACAAACTTAAAAACAATAGCCTACCCAGATGCAATCATGGGAAACACTGAGATTCCAAAGAGATCTTGGGATCTTCATGAACCACATGTGTTAACCAAAAAATGAAGGAATTGAAGTGAGAGCTCAGACACTTGCACCTGATTTTGGCAGTGTATTTTCATAGCCTTTTTCATATGACTTCACAGCTGCCTCAATGACTTCAAAACTCAGAACTGCCTGCTAATGGCAATATTAAGTCAATTCTTACCTAGGATTATTTATAAGAAAAATTGTATATCTGTTGCTCTTTGAGAAGAATTTTAATTTCCTGAGCATTAAAATTTAATCAATCATATACTTTGTGACAGAAGAGATTTTTAAATTAAAATTTACAAATACGTATTGAGTACCTGTTATGTGCAAAACATTTTGGTAGGCTTTGCAGGGGTACAAAGTTCATTTGTTCCAAAGATCTTTATTAAGCCATACATTGGCTTGGGCTAGGTCCCTGGGATATCATGTCGAATGGTGAGTACATGTAGCTTTTCCTTAAAGGAGCTTACTAGTGCAGTTGAGGAGAAAGATATTCAAGTAGAACATGACAAAGTAAGAGCTCTAAGAGGGGCACATTATAAAGCCATGGGCAGTCAGGGGAGACTTTCTGGAGGAAGTGCTGTGGGAACTGGGGCCAAATGATAAGTAGGAATTTGCCAAATAAAACATGTTGTTCGTGGCTGGGGCAAAGATTTCAGGTAGAGGATACCTCATGAGCGAATAGAAAGAAGAGGTTGCAAATGTTTATCATATTTGGCTAAGGTCAGAGTGACCTGTTCCATAGGCTGATTTGCTGGGGAGTGTGCATGCTGTGTGCGTGCTGAAGAGTTCGGGCTTTATTCCATGGGGCCCCACTTCCCTGGTTCTCTATCTCACTTTATCTTTCAGACTTTCTTGCCTCTAACTCACCATTAAATATTGCAGTTTCTCAGGGTTCAGCCCTAGATTCTTTTTTTTCTCATGCTTCTTCCTTTTCTCCCTTGTCAGATATATCCATATCCACAAGTTTACCACCTATAAGCTCAATGATTCTTAAGTCAATTCTGAACTTAAGATCTTACATCCCTGTTACTACTGTCATGCTTACCACTTCATCTCCCTCAGGACCGTGCTCCCTGTTTCCTGCGCCTGCCGTCCCTGACTCCTCTTAATCCTTAGAATCTGCCAAGTTTCTTCTTGCCCCACGGACTTTGCATGGCTTCGGTTCCCTTAGCTTGAAATGCTCTTACCCTCTCTTTGCCTAGCTACTGCCCACTCCTTCTTCAGGTCTTGGCCTGAATATCACTTTTTCATGGATATCTTTCAGGTCTCTCCTAACCCCCATTATATGATGTAGTAACATACTGAATTTTTATGTCCTACTTTGTGACTATTGTTTTTAATACTGCTTTCCCCACTATGCTTTAGCTCTCTGAGGGCAACAACCAACTCTATGACAGCCTTATATCTATATATATATATATATTTTTTTTAAGGGAACTTTATTTTTATTTAGTATTTATTTATTTTTGGCTGCGTTGGGTCTTCGTTGGTGCACGCGGGCTTTCTTTAGTTGAGGCGAGCGGGGGCTACTCTTAGTTGCAGCGCGTGGGCTTCTCATTGCGGTGTCTTCTCTTGTTGCGGAGCACAGGCTCTAGGCACGCGGGCTTCAGTAGTTGTGGCACGTGGGCTCAGTAGTTGTGGCTTGTGGGCTCTAGAGCACAGGCTCTGTAGTTGTGGCGCACGGGCTTAGTTGCTCCGTGGCATGTGGGATCTTCTCAGACTAGGGCTCGAACCCGTGTCCCCTGCGTTGGCAGGCGGATTCTTAACCACTGCGCCGCCAGGGAAGCCCAATGACAGCCTTATACTAAAACACTTAGCAAAGGATGTACGCTTTGCATGGGGTCTTAGTAAACACAATGAGCTGCTTGAGTTAGGACAACGAGGAGCCATTGAAGAATTTTAGAAGAATGACCTGATATGATTGGCTATTAGAAAGTTTATTCCCCTAGCACTCTGGAGAAAGAGTTGGAGAAGGTCTTTGGCTAGAACAAGAGATATAAGTAGGTGGATATTACCACTAGAAACTTACAGCCTCATGGCACACATATGATTAAAAAACACAATTCAAGTATTCCTTGGTCCAGGGGCCCAGTGATATTCTCAGGACCCTTTTCATCTCTTGGCATGGTTTACTCCATGTGGGCCCATTTTCCCACAGTCTTTCTCTTCATGAACAGTAGCAGCTTCACCCTACACCTGCCCAGTGGAAAAGAGGGCTCACTTTATGGTTACGTGAACGGATGTCTAGATTGGCCCTGACTGACTCTGATTAGGTCATGTGCCCATCTCTGAAATAGTCACTGTTGCCAGAGGGATTCTGGGTGTTGATTGATCAATCTGGATAACATCTGTGTGGAGCTGAGGCAGTCATGTACTGGTAAACTGGCTATAAAAATAATTTTTTTTAAAAAAAGGCCTTATTTGTAGCATTTGCCAGTTTCTTTGGTGTACTCCCACCATGGCTGATTTCAAGATGCCTGGCTTGCAGAGTTCCTGAATGTTTAACCGTCACCCCTTGCAAGCCAGTTCCAGCAGCTCCACTATACCATCACTGAGCTGAAAGTAGAGCTGCCAGAATCACAAAGACTAATAGTGAGGGAGGGAGTGGGTCTCTAAAAGACAATCAGAATGCTCTTAGAAGAGGGGTAGGTGCCTGGTAGCTAGTCCAACAAATAAGCCTGCACTCTACTGCGTAACTTATACTTTGGTGTCATGATCTTATTTTACTTAGGAATTTTTTTTAAAGTTCTTATATTATTTCCTTGAATAACATTTTTAAGTACCTTATAATATTCCATTTTGTGAAAGTACTATAGTTTACCATTCTTTTGTTGTTGTATATTTAGGTTGATAGAATTATACATAATGATTTGCTGGATAAGTCTATGCCTAAAGCTATTTTCCACATTTATGACAGATTTATTGAGATAGTTTGCCTAAGTGAAATTACTGAGTCAAAGAAATGGACCTTTTAATGCTTTCGATAAATACTTTCCAACAGGTGTACAAAATAGTTTTACCAATTTATATCACTCCTGTCATTGTAAGAGCAACTATTTCATTCCACTGTCATTACACATAATTAGAAAAATAATCGATAGAGAATTGATACATCATTTTAATTTGTTTGAATTACTGAAAATGTTTAAATGTCTATATTTTTATAAGGTGTATTTCTTATATTGAATTTTCTTACAGTTTCCTACTTCTGTGTGTGTTGATCTTACTATACTATTTTCATAGGTATTTAGCTTATTATAATTAATTTAATTTATATATGACATACCACAGTTAGTAGTGGAAATTCCAGCACATAGCACAACTTGGTAAATGTTGAGGGGAGTGTTGTATATGAAACTCTCTACTTCTGTATGATTTGGGGTGACATTAGCTGCTATAATAGATAAATAAAAAATCACAGTGAGTTAACAGACTAAAAGTTTATTTCTTGCTCATGTCAAAGTTACATGTGGGCATTCCTAGTTGGGCACCTTCCATGTGGTCATTCAGAGACAAAGCCTCCTTCTGTCCCATGGCTCTGCTCTCCTCTTTAGGTCTTTGTCATCATTTCCATTCAGTGAGAGGCTGGCGTAAGGGAATGGATGACAGTATGTGGGAAATTTTTATGGAATGGATGACAGTGTGTGGGAAATTTTTATGGATTAGGTCTGGAGGTGCAACATTGCATGTGCTTACATCTCATTGACTAAAACTCAATCCCATGGACACAACTAATTGCAAGGGAGAAAAGAAAAAGGATTTGGTGAACATCTAGCCAGTCTTTGCCAAAATTTCTATAACCTGAAATAGAGAAATCTTTATATTCTATTTACTGCTGTTACAACATGTATATCTGGGAATAAATCACCCATGTTACTTGGATTATTTACAGATTTAAATATGGAGCAGAAAATTTAAAATATTGATAAGAGATATGTAGCTTTTTAGTAGATCAGAGTGGTGGGAAATGACATTGAATGGTCATTGAATGGCCTCCAGTTTAGACACTGAAGAGAAGATATTGGAAGTTGTCAGACAGAGTGACTTTGACACATATTATAAACAAGTCTTGGATGGGCAACATTTACTCCATGTATAAGAAAATTAGATGTAAAACAAACTGTATAAGGAATTTGTAATTAGCTCAACTGATAAGTTTGATGACTTATTAGAATGAGATTTTTAATAGACTATTTTAGCTCATTTTTAAATTTCTACCTACACAGGTAATTAAAGTATACAGTGAAGATGAAATCAGCAGGGCTTTAGAGGTACCCAGTGACATAACTGCCCGAGATGTTTGCCAGTTGTTGATCCTGAAGAATCATTACATTGATGACCACAGCTGGACCCTTTTTGAGCACCTGCCTCACATAGGTCTAGGTAAGGATACAAAATCATAGTCATATCGTTGCTTTTCTGTCCCTTATAGTTTGATCATATGGCAAAGGTTTTCTTCACTTGTAGAAAAATAGAGGACAATTATGAATAGTCCTTTTCTTTGTTTTTTATTTTTGCTGTTGGTAGTTGAGAGAAAAATAAAGTAGCACAAAATGGAAATAAGAATAGAAATATTACAAATTTACCACCCTTCATGGTTTAAATAATGATGTGTGGAAATTTGGGAGCTAAACCATAGAGTCTAAACTGATGGAAAGATACATTTCATAATAATCTTTAGTGGCACAATGAACATTTTTTGAGAGGTCAATAAAATATGCTGTAATTTGGACTACTTTTTGAATTGATTGTAGTGCAGACATGGGAAATATCCACAGTGGTAGTTCTCTTTATGGGACTGTACACCCTAAATTTTTCTTGAAGAATGAGTAATCCTTCACATTTTAAAGTCATAAACATAAAAAATAATCGTATTTATTTACAGTTGGAAATATATCTCTGTATTGTGAACTGTAGAGGCTTTTCCCCTCATGTCTTTTAATAAGTTATAAAGAATTTTCATTCTTCTTCTAGCGTGGGACAGAATTTGGTGACAATTTTGTCTCCCCTTTCCTATTTTTACAGATACTGCTGTTAAAAAACATGTCCCCATAATAGGTAGATGAGAAAGGAAGGAGTTTGTTATGGCAGTGCCATTTGATTCTTTGAATTTTGTATTAGTTTCCCTTGGCTGCTGTAACAAATTAGCATAATCTCAGTGGCTTAAAACAACTGAAGTTTATTCCGTTACATTTCTGGAGGCCAGAAGTCTGAAATCAGTATCAATGGATTAAAATGAAGGTGTCTTCAGGGATGAGCTTCCTCTGGAGGTTCAAGAAGAGAATCCATTTCCTGCCTCTTCTAGCTTCTTGTGGCTGCTGGCATGCCTTGGCTATGGCTGCATCACTCTAATCTCTACCTCCATGGTCACACTGTGTTCTCTTCTGTCTGTGTGCAGTCTCCCTCTACCTCTCTCTTATAAGATAGTAGCATTTAGGCTTTATCCAGAATAATCCAGGATAATCACTTCATTTCAAGATCCTTAAATCAATGATATCTGCAAAGTTTTGTTTTGTTTTTATTTTTTTATCATGTAAGGTAACATTCACAGGTTTCAGGGATTAAGATGTAGATATCTTTAGGGGGCTATTATTTAGCCTACCATCAACTCCTTTGCATTGTATGTCAAACAACTTTTAGTAGTAAACGACTTATTCAAAATTATTTTAAATAAGTTGTCAATGACAGGACAATTTGTCCCTTCAATTTGTTTAAAGAATTGAGAATTTTATACCTAGTCATGAGAGTCATTCACTTTCTTGCATAGCTAGCTACCAATATATAAAAATTTTCCTTCGTTTGATACATAGAGGGTTTACACCTCAGAGCAGCGTACCAAAGTAAGGTTCAGTTCGGATGAGAAGTTTGCCTTTGTCTTATGAAGTGCAATAAAGATGATGTTGGCAGAAAAGGTATGTTCTTAGGAGGATCCGTTTTTAAAAGATTCTGGAAAATGGTTCATTTAAAGTCCCTTGCATTCCCTGAACCATTCAGGAAGTGTCTATAGTACTTCCAATTTGAAGACTGCTGTCCAAGGATGTGTCAGGACCTCAGGAAGAGGACAGAGGGAAGCCTGCGGAAAAGAAGTTTGGATAGTTCGACAGTCTCCACAGGGATTCTGAACCTCAACCCACCCTCCCACCCCCTGTTTGATAGTTGATGAGCTACAGCATGTCAGCTGATCTCCACAGCTGAGCATGTACCTTCCAAGAAAACTTGAATTCTGAAGGTATGCTATACTGGTCCGTGTGACTTGCTGTCTCACCCTCGTAGGGCAGAAAAAGTTCAACATATATTTTCTTCATTGCCATTTGTGACTAATTTAACTTCTATTCATGATCATTACTCTGAGAAGTATGGTGTTAACTCTCAACAGATACCTGCCGTAATTCCAAACTATTTTGTTTGCTTATGCTTCTAGAAATATAGCTCTCAATTAGTATAATATATAATTACAGTATTTTATACTCTTAAAATTTTCTTTTGGAGAGAGTTTAAAAGTCATTAAACATCTTTTGCAGTTATAGCCACTACAATTTATCCCTAACAAAGAGCTTGAAGTTCAGTAATAAAATCTACTTTATAAATCAAGAAGCAGTTTTCACAGAGACCGCGGCAAGTCATGTGAGGAATAAAAAGATTTGTGCAAGTCTTTTAATGTAGAAGCTTAAAATGGAACGTTGAGAATTAATTTGAGCTACATGCTAAATTTAAACGTTTAGGCATTGAATAGAAATATATTTCTCCACTACTGTATTTTCTGGAAACTGCTGAAATAAAATCAAAGATGTGAGAATATTGTCTCATGGCTTCATTAACCATGCATTAGACCAAAGCTTATGAGAAAGAAATTTAGTTCCAGAGCTTTTTTGTGTTCTTTTTTTTCTCTTTGTTTTTACTCAGATAAAAACTTTATACAGTAGAAAAATTGCAGACACTAATGCTACCCAAATACTAATGTATATTAGATTTGCCATCTTCCGTTCCTTTTTAAAAAAAATCTGCTGCTTTATTTCTGTAAGGATACACTGAGATGTTAGATGATAACAGTTAATGAATATCCAACTAAACTCTTGAGAAACAGTTTTTATTCTTTTTCTTTCTTCTGCTTCTTTAACAATATAACCAGAGAATAACAACTCTTAAGATGCTGTGGTCTTCCTCAGCATCAAATGCAAAACCAGTGTGTCTTTAAATTTTATTTGTGTGTGTGTAGCTTATAAATACTCTTGTAGTAGCTATTCAATCTAAGAGTAGTATTCAGGAACATTTTTGCTATTTGCATATTAAAATGAATGAAAAGAACTAGAGTGGGGTGTTTCTGCCCCTTAAATATGCTGTGCAGCTGCCGATGCCCTTTGTCAATAGAATGAAGCACTGACATATTCAACTGCAAATCTTCTTTTAGTGGTGATGATGTAAAGAACCAAAGGACAAATCATTTGCCAAAACTTTGGTGACCAGCTAGTGAGCTCTGCATGTTGTTCAGGAGACATTCTTGACCTCTCTTTGATTAAAATGATGAGTTTTCAATGAATAGAATTCTAAAAGTGAAGAGGTGGTCTATTATTTAAAAAAAATATTTTTAATACAAAAATAATTCAGCTCACTGTAAATAACAGAAATAAAGATGTCAGGAATTAAACAATACTATCCATTATTTCACAACGCTGAGATAACTTTCTTTAGTTTCTCTATTTTAACATAATCTCTAGCCTATGAGTTCACTTGTGTAGACTACCTTCTTTTACGTAGGTGTGCATTTAAAAAAAATACTGATTATTTTTAGTTTTTTTTTTTCTTTCTACCTTACAGATTCCACAAAAACTAGGAACTCCCCCTGCCTTTCCCTGTTGCTTTCCTCCAATAGTTTAACAAATATCTGTTGACTATTTTGCACCAAGCCTGTTTTGTGTGTGGATCCCGTGGGTACAGTATGACCACAATAGACAAAAAGCAATGCCCTCATGAGTTTGCATTCTAGTGGGAAGAGAAAGACAAGAGATACATGACTAAAATGTGCAATCTCTTAGGTGGTGATTAGCACTGGGGAGAAAAGGAAGGCAGGGAAAGGGATAGGGAGTCCGGGGCTGGTTGGGAGATGCACTTTAAGTAGATCAGGGAAGGTGTCTCTGACAGCGTGATGTTTGAGTAGAGGTCTGAAGCAGACAGGAGCATGTCTTGCACTTAAATAGAAGATTGTTCTAGAAGGAGGGAACATCAAGCGGGAAGGTCTCTACGTGGCAATGTGTTTGTGTTCAGGAAACAGGACTTAGGGAGTCAGTAAGGTGGAAAGTAATGGAAAGGGACTGCACAGAGCTACCGCAGAGCCAGCTCATGGAGGGTCTCCCAGGCCATGGAGGGGACTGGACTTTTACACTGAGTGAGGGAAAAAGTAACTGTAGGTCTCTTCGTCAGAGAGCAGTATGATGTGACTTAGTTTTAAAGTCTACTACTAAGAAGACCCGAACGCAAGTTGTTTTTCTTTTTTTTTTGTATAGGTTTTTTTTTTTTTAATTATTTATTTATTTTTGGCTGTGTTGGGTCTTCGTTTCTGTGCGAGGGCTTTCTGTAGTTGCGGCGAGCGGGGGCCACTCTTCATCGCGGTGCGCTGGCCTCTCATTATCGCGGCCTCTCTTGTTGCGGAGCACAGGCTCCAGACGCGCAGGCTCAGTAGTTGTGGCTCACGGGCCCAGTTGCTCCGCGGCATGTGGGATCCTCCCAGACCAGGGCTTGAACCCGTGTCCCCTGCATTGGCAGGCAGATTCTCAACCACTGCGCCACCAGGGAAGCCCCCCGAACGCAAATTTTGACCATTTGGAGGCTAAGCAACTTCGTTTTGCTTTTACATCAAATTATCTGTGGCTTCCGGGCTTGATCCTTGCCCATCTCTCATTTCTGCCAGTCGCGCATGCCACATTGTACCATCTTCATGTCATGGCCTGCACATGTACGAGGCTTAGTGTTTGTGAGATCCTGAAGCCTTGTAGGCAAGAATATTGTGACTTAGGAGATAGATGAGAGTAGGGAGTTTTCTGTACTCTAGTTCACTTTCATATCCCAGATAAGCTTAGGAAAGTTTCAGAGACATGCTATGTGGTTAATAGATGTGCTACTGTTGTTGTGTGCGATCCATTAAAACACACCACAAATTACTGAAGTCGGAAGGAGGAGCACATGACATTCAAAATATGGTAGGGTTATGGAATTCAAAGTCTGTTTTCAGAATGACACTTCGTGCTGCAAAGAAACCTCCAATTTTATTGGTATTTTTAATATGAACGCATATGTGTGATAGCTACTATTAATGTGCATCTTATGTGTGCAGGGCCCCTACTTAGAGGTTTCACATTCATCTTGATAGACACTCTCAATATTTAGCCTTATAGCAACCCCGCAATGTACATTTATTTCATCTCCATTTTACACATAAGAATACAAAGAATCGGTGATAAAAAATACCTGGCCCAGAGTCAACCTTGCACAAATCTAGGTACCTGTCAGATTCTCAAGTGTATGCATTTTCTGTGGAAGCAAGTTTGTTACTTCCTCACCTCACTAGGTCAGGCCAGTGTTTTTGGGATTCTGTGGTTGGTTTGTCTCTCTCACTCTCCATCTGCATCTCTCATGCATGCTATAAATACAAATTTAAATTCTGAAACCTCAAGAACATTTTCAGACAAACCTAGGTAGTACTGAAATTATTGGAATCAAACTGAGCCAGCCTGGTCCACTTTATAGCAGAGCCAGCTATTTATCTTGGCTGAGCAAGAGGGTCACTTTGGAAATGGCCTGTTGTTGAATTTATACACATTGTGAATGGTAATATGACATTTGGAGCTTTGAATATGATATCAATATTTCATATCCTCTGTCCATAGTTATTAATATATGCTACCAAGAATTTTCATAGGTAGAGTAAATCATGGAAGGCAGCTAAATATCCTGATTTTGTTACAAATTGCTGATTTGCCTGATTTTGGGTCGTGTTGTTATGAGTTTCTAGTAGTACATACAGCTTTATAAGACATTGGATTTAAAATATCAGTATATCAACATATTTCCCCTTCTCTAATGATATAACAACCCGTTTTGTAACTGGTGTGTTTTACTTCACAGCCACTGGATGTCACTATAGTTCCCCAGATGGAGTCCCCTGCCTTTATAATTATTGTAAGAGGATGGTGGGGTGGGGGGGGGAAACTTCAGTTTTAAGTCTTCTGGAACTTAATGGGATCCATGTTTGCCTTGCTCCCATTTTGATTCCTAATTGAAGCCATGGTATGAAGCAGCGGCAATTAACACAATACCTCAAGCGCATACCTATAGATTCCTCGGGAAGTGGAATTAATTGTATTTTAGTGTCATTGCTAGGGACCGCTGAGATTTCTATTGTGAGTATCATTGTGGAGTGGCTTTAATAAGCAAAATGAATGACTGCAGGCTTTTAATGAAACCATTTTTATGTGTGCAGCTATACCCACATGATCTCTTTAAGACTGAGGCAATGCACAGCAGCGGTGAGGGAACACTTCACAGCCGCCTGCTTTGAAGCTGCTCCTTCACTTTTTTCTTCTTTGCAAAAGAAACACAAGTGTTTTTTCTGTTGTCTGGCACTGATACTGATATGTAGTTGTACTTTCTGTGCTGTTTGGAACCTACCAGCCATCAGAGTTGTGACCACCCTCGTCACCAGCGGAAATAATTGTGAAACCTTTAGGACATGTGTGCTTCCTTCTCTGTCGAGACTTATGTAGCCCTGAGCTGAGGGTTAAGGCGACATGTGCTCTGGTAGCACACTAAGGCTGGAGATGGGAAATATGAAGCCAGCAAAGAGTGCTCATAACTAAATCTGCCTTGTGGTCCAGCTGATTTTTCCTTTTCAGTATTCTCATAGCCTGAGTTCAGCTCTCATCATCCTCTCTTCTCAGGAATTCCTTTAGCCTTACAGTTGGTCGGTCCTTCCTCTTGCCTCTGGTCATACCAAAGTTATTCATCTGAGTGCAGACCTTGATTCACCTTGCCTTAGGGTCCAAGGTCCTTTGCAGAACTTGTAGTACCTGTGACCTGACTACCCTTCCTACCTCAAGCCTTGTGTCTTGCACCTCCCTCCTCTAAGTTTATACATTAGAGAACTGCCTGTAGTCGCCTGCATTTCTACTCCTTGGGTTCCTTGCTCATGCTGTTAAGATTCTCAGGAAGCCCTTTCTCACCCATCTTTACCTGGCTAACTGCTATGCATCTTCCAAGGCTTACTTGGAATGTTAGTTAAAAATAGCAATAGAGTATAACTGTATAATAACTGCTAGCCATTTCCTAAAAATTCCTATGAAAACAAAGATGGAACCCCTCAGCTGTCCAAGCTGACTGACAGCTAACCTAGTGCCACGGTCTGGGGAGAGGAGAGTTAGAAGAGCAGTTGGAGGCATCCCACTCTCAGTCTTATGAAGTAGAGTCACCCTTTCCATTTGAGAGCAGGTAGGGAGACACACCTGCCTCTCTCATATGCCTGGGTGCAGACTTTGGCTGCTCAGAAGCTAGTTGTTTTTTGAGACAATTGGTATACTTGCTGGCACTACCTTTTCGCCTACATCCATTAGGCAATTACAACCTCCCCCCAACCCCCCCAAAAAAAAGAGTGGTGCAGAAAGCACTAGGAGTGACAGAGGTGAATTGTGTCCTGGGAGGTGAGGCTCCCACAAGTACACACTATAGGTGGGTGTGGAGAACAAGCAAATCTGGATAAGAAACAGATTTAAGGCTGTTCAAGCAGGATTATTTTACAGTATCAATTAATGAGAAAAATAAAACCTAATGCTATTATAATAGGGGAATGTTATAAATTACAGTATATTAATAGGATGTAAGTTATGCTGCTTTTAATCATGTTTTTGGAGCTTTTCCTTTGAAGACTGATGTGGACAAATGTAAGATTGTAACAGTGATTGAATAAAATGTATATTTTTCACAGCATTTAGGAAACATTGTATATATGTTTATATGTGTACAGTGTTTTCTAAATGCTGTGAAAAATATATACACATACACTCACAGAGTCCCAAAGAAAAAGACAATAATGTAATGTTAAGTGCTTATTCCTGACTGACAGTTTTAAAGATGGATTGTGATTGTCGGCTGTGTTTTTCAAATTTTCTGTAACGGAAATGTATTATTTTAGTAATCAGGGATAAAAAAGAAATAAACACAATTTTTAAAACTTATTAAGAGATTTTTAAAGACTTATTTCAGACAAATTCCTGAAGCCCCAAGTTGGATCAAGTACCCATCTTCTACACTGCTATAATATTTTCTGCAACTGTCTTAATAGTGATCATATTATTAAAAGTAGTCCATAATTCCATAAGCAATGGAACTCTCTGTATATGTACGTCTTTGTAACCCAGGGTCTAGGACAAATAAATGGCTTTTGAACTCAGGTATACTAAACTGTAAGTTGTTATATCAGGTAGTTCAAAGGATGGATTACAAAGTACATAGAAGGAAGAGACTTGAAAAAGAAGCCAAAGAAATCACATGCCATGCCCAGATGGAAATTTACTCTGAGTCCTTAAAGGGTTCATTGGATAACTTAGAATTAATGGAAGCTGTTTCTAAGCTCTTCAGGTATTAACAGTCAGCTTGAGATAATATATATGCAAACATTTTGTGGAAAAATAAGGCTTTCTATGAATACAAGTTGTGATCATTGAGTCTGAGTTAATATGAGGACTGTTTCACTCTGTTGAAGAATGATCCACAAGGCCTTTATACCCATCAGCTTTAGTGTCAAGATTTTCCTATTATTGCACTTGGGAAGCTGAATCTGGCAGTGGCAATTTTCCAGGGAATCTTGCTGGTATTAAGTAGTTTTCTTAGGTTAAGGAACCTTTTAGAAATTGAGCCTTGCTTTATTCTTTGCTTCTCCAGTTTTTGTTTTGCTTGGTCAGAGGCTGTTCATTTTTATCTGAAAATAAGATTGACAAAATGTATGTAGTTTCTACCTAGCACAGAAAAGTACAAGGACCATTTGTCTCCTGGAGTTTCCTGTAACAAAGGTATACAAAGAATTGTTTTCTGGGTGACTTAGAGCTAAAAACCACTTTTGTTTCTTCTCTTATCAAGTGATGAGAAGAGTAGGGACTCCAGTTTCTATTTGATCCTCACGCTGTACTTTCAGTAGATTCAGTGAAGAAATCCAGGTAGAAGGTCACAGGTGAACACTTTCCATTCTGGGAGGATTGAGGTTTTTTAAAAGACTTTGAAGTTAAATCAACAGTTTCAGAAGAAACTTCTCTCTTCTTTTTTTTTTTTTAAAGAAAAAGTTTCTGAAAATTAAATAGAAAACAGAATTATGTGTAGTTATCACTGTTTGGTAATATTTCATTCTATTAACGTAAGACTTCACTGATTTATCAGAAACAAAAATAAAACTTAAAGTGATATGAAGCTTTTGTTTTTGTTTTAAGAAAGCTTTTTTTCACTCTTTTTGAAGGCTTTTTTTCCTTTTTCCCTCCTTTTTGGTTGCTGTCTTGAAGTGATTTAAGACAGCTTCTCTCCTATTTTTCTACCTACGTAAGAGTGCTATTTGATCATTGTAATAATTCACTTTACAATCCCTGCAAAATTCTTCAGAAAGCTTTTTAAATAGACTTGTATCTGTTAAATTTTAATAATACATCTTAATATAGTATTTTAGATGAATTTATGAAGTTTTAAAAGTAAGGTTTTTAAAAAAAAATCACGTTGAATTTATTTGAATTTTACCGGGGGTCATTTCTCAAATGGTAGCTCAAAAAGTCTCTGAGTTCATTCTGGGTGACAGCTCCTAATATTGTTTTTTCAAATATTACAGCAAAGAGCCCCTAAATATAGAATTAATAATTTTTTTTTGATAATTAAAAAATATATTATAAGTTACTTAGTAGAATTACTGCGTTGGTTAAAGTCTGCTTGGTTTTAGAATGGGGCTATGGAGGAAGAGTCAAGAGAAAGTTTATGGGAAGCCATCTAGACAAGGGTTTTGTTTTGTTTTGTTTTTCCTTTCTTGGGTGTTGGTGATGATGTCTTATACTATGCTTAGGCCTTGGCAAAACAAAGCTGGTCTTCAGCCGCTTTTCACCTCCCTTTTAAGCATTTTTCTTTTCCTCTCAAAGTGATCCATCTAGGCATCTTATATCCTGTTGTTGAACTTTCTCCCTGTTAAGGTCTGTATTTAGTTCAATATCTGCACTTTTTTAAAAAACACAAATTTTGGGACTTCGCTGGTGGCACAGTGGTTAAGAATCCGCCTGCCAATGCAAGGGACATGGCTTCAAGCCCTAGTCTGGGAAGATCCCACATGCCACGGAGCAACTAAGCCCGTGCACCACAACTACAGAGCCTGCGCTCTAGAGCCCGTGAGCCACAACTACTGAACCTGTGAGCCACAACTACTGAAGCCTGCATGCCTAGAGCCCGTGCTCCACAACAAAGAGAAGCCACCACAATGAGAAGCCCGTGTACCGCAATGAAGAGTAGCCCCCGCTCTCGCAACTAGAGAAAGCCCATGCACAGCAACAAAGACCCGATGCAGCCAAAAATAAATAAATAAATTAATTAATTAATTAATTTTTTAAAAACCACAAATTTTCTGTAAGATGTGATTAGCTGATAATCAGTTAGGCCTCTTAGGGTTCTTTGGGTTATTTATTTATTTATTTTTAAATTTAATTTTATTTATTTTTTTATACAGCAGGTTCTTATTAGTTATCCATTTTATACATATTAGTGTATACATGTCAATCCCAATCTCCCAATTCATCAAACCACCACCACCCCCTGCCACTTTTCCCCCTTGGTGTCCATATATTTGTTCTCTACATCTGTGTCTCAATTTCTGCCCTGCAAACCAGTTCATCTGTACCATTTTTCTAGGTTCCACATATATGCGTTAATATACGATATTTGTTTTTCTCTTTCTGACTTACTTCACTCTGTATGACAGTCTCTGGATTCATCCACGTCTCTACAAATGACCCAATTTCGTTCCTTTTTATGGCTGAGTAATATTCCACTGTATATATGTACCACATCTCCTTTATCCATTCGTCTGTCGATAGGCATTTAGGTTGCTTCCATGACCTGGCTGTTGTAAATAGTGCTGCAGTGAACATTGGGGTGCATGTGTCTTTTTGAATTATGGTTTTCTCTGGGTATATGCCCAGTAGTGGGATTGCTGGGTCATATGGTAATTCTGTTTTTAGTTTTTTAAGGAACCTCCATACTGCTGTCCATAGTGGCTATATCAATTTACATTCCCACCAACAGTGCAAGAGGGTTCCCTTTTCTCCACACCCTCTCCAGCATTTGTTGTTTGTAGATTTTCTGATGATGCCCATTCTAACTGGTGTGAGGTGATACCTCATGGTAGTTTTGATTTGCATTTCTCTAATAATTAGTGGTGTTGAGCAGCTTTTCATGTGCTTCTTGGCCATCTGTATGTCTTCTTTCAAGAAATGTCTATTTAGGTCTTCTGCCCATTTTTGGATTGGGTTGTTTGTTTTTTTGATATTGAGCTGCATGAGCTGTTTATATATTTTGGAGATTAATCCTTTGTCTGTTGATTCATTTGCAAATATTTACTCCCATTCTGAGGGTTGTCTTTTTGTCTTGTTTGTAGTTTCCTTTGCTTTGCAAAAGCTTTTAAGTTTCATTAGGTCCCATTTGTTTATTTTTGTTTTTATTTCCATTACTCTAGGAGGTGGATCAAAAAATATCTTGCTGTGATTTATGTCAAAGAGTGTTCTTCCTATGTTTTCCTCTCAGAGTTTTATAGTGTCAGGTCTTACATTTAGGTCTCTAATCTATTTTGAGTTTATTTTTGTGTATGGTGTTAGGGAGTGTTCTAATTTCGTTCTTTTACATGTACCTGTCCAATTTTCCCAGCACCACTTATTGAAGAGACTGTCTTTTCTCCATTGTATATCCTTGCCTCCTTTGTCATAGATTAGTTGACCATAGGTGCGTGGGTTTATCTCTGGGCCTTCTATCCTGTTCCATTGATCTATGTTTCTGTTTTTGTGCCAGTACCATATTGTCTTGATTACTGTAGCTTTGTAGTATAGTCTGAAGTCAGGGAGCCTGATTCCTCCAGCTCCGTTTTTCTTTCTCAAGATTGCTTTGGCTATTCGGGGTTTTTTGTGTTTCCATACAAATTGTGAAATTTTTTGTTCTAGTTCTGTGAAAAATACCATTGATAGTTTGATAAGGATTGCATTGAATCTGTAGATTGCTTTGGGTAATATAGTCATTTTCACAATATTGATTCTTCCAATCCAAGAACATGGTATATCTCTCCATCTGTTGGTATCATCTTTAACTTCTTTCAACAGTGTCTTATAGTTTTCTGCATACATGTCTTTTGTCTCCCTAGGTAGGTTTATTCCTAGGTATTTTATTTTTTTTGTTGCAGTGGTAAATGGGTGTATTTCCTTAATTTCTCTTTCAGGTTTTTCATCATTAGTGTATAGGAATGCAAGAGATTTCTGTGCATTAATTTTGTAGCCTGCAACCTTAACAAATTCATTGATTAGTTCTAGTAAGTTTTCTGGTGGCATCTTTAGGATTCTCTATGTATAGTATCATGTCATCTGCAAACAGTGACAGTTTTACTTCTTCTTTTCCAATTTGTATTCCTTTTATTTCTTTTTCTTCTCTGATTGCCGTGGCTAGGACTTCCAAAACTATGTTGAATAATAGTGGTGAGAGTGGACATCCTTGTCTCGTTCCTGATCTTAGAGGAGATGCTTTCAGTTTTTCACCATTGAGAATGATGTTTGCTGTGGGTTTGTCGTATATGGCCTTTATTATGTTGAGGTAGGTTCCCTCTATGCCCACTTTCTGGAGAGTTTTTATCATAAATGTGTGTTGAATTTTGTCAAAAGCTTTTTCTGCATCTATTGAGATGATCATATGGTTTTTATTCTTCAATTTGTTAATATGGTGTATCACATTGATTGATTTGCGTATATTGAAGAATCCTTGCATCCCTGGGATAAATCCCACTTGATCATGGTGTATGATCCTTTTAATGGGTTGTTGGATTCTGTTTGCTAGTATTTTGTTGAGGATTTTTGCATCTATATTCATCAGTGATATTGGTATGTTATTTTCTTTTTTTGTCATATCTTTGTCTGGTTTTGGTATCAGGGTGATGGTGGCCTCATAGAATGAGTTTGGGAGTGTTCCTTCCTCTGCAATTTTTTGGAAGAGTTTGAGAAGGATGAGTGTTAGTTCTTCTCTAAATGTTTGATAGAAGTCACCTGTGAAGTCATCTGTCCTGGACTTTTGTTTGTTGGAAGATTTTTAATCAGAGTTTCAATTTCATTAATTGTGATTGGTCTGTTCATATTTTCCATTCCTAGTTCAGTCTTGGAAGGTTATACCTTTCTAAGAATTTGTCCATTTCTTCCAGGTTGTCCATTTTATTGGCATAGAGTTGCTTGTAGTAGTCTCTTAGGATGCTTTGTATTTCTGCGGTGTCTGTTGTAACTTCTCCTTTTTCATTTCTAATTTTATTGACTTGAGTCCTCTCCCACTTTTTCTTGATGAGTCTGGCTAATGGTTTATCAATTTTGTTTATCTTCTCAAAGAGCCAGCTTTTAGTTTTATTGGTCTTTGCTATTGTTTTCTTTGTTTCTATTTCATTTATTTCTGCTCTGATCTTTATGATTTCTTTCCTTCTGCTAACTTTGGGTTTTGTTTGTTCTTCTTTCTCTAGTTCCTTTCGGTGTAAGGTTAGATTGTTTATTTGAGATTTTTCTTGTTTCTTGAGGTAGGCTTGTATTGCCATAAACTTTCCTCTTAGAACTGCTTTTGTTGCACCCCATAGGTTTTGGATCATCGTGTTTTCATTGTCATTTGTCTCTAGGTATTTTTTGATTTGCTCTTTGATTTCTTCAGTGATCTCTTGGTTATTTAGTAAAGTACTGTTTAGCCTCCATGTGTTTGTGTTTTTTACGTTTTTTCCCTGTAATTGATTTCTAATCTCATAGCGGTGTGGTCAGAAAAGATGCTTGATATGATTTCAGTTTTCTTAAATTTACTGAGGCTTGATTTGTGACCCAAGATGTGATCTATACTGGAGAATGTTCCGTGCACACTTGAGAAGAAAGTGTAATCTGCTGTTTTTGGATGGAGTGTCCTAAAAATATCAATTAAATCTATCTGGTCTATTGTGTCATTTAAAGCTTGTGTTTCCTTAGTAACTTTCTGTTTGGATGATCTGTCCATTGGTGTAAGTGAGGTGTTAAAGTCCCCCACTATTATTGTGTCACTGTCAATTTCCTCTTTTATAGCTGTTAGCAGTTGCCTTATGTATTGAGGTGCTCCTATGTTGGGTGCATATATATTTATAATTGTTATATCTTCTTCTTGTATTGATCCCTTGATCGTTATGTAGTGTCCTTCCTTGTCTCTTGCAACATTCTTTATTTTAAAGTCTATTTTATCTGATCTGAGTATTGCTACTCCAGCTTTCTTTTGATTTCCATTTGCATGGAATATCTTTTTCCATCTCCTCACTTTCGGTCTGTATGTGTCCCTAGGTCTGAAGTGGGTCTCTTGGAGACAACATATATATGGGTCTTGTTTTTGTATCCATTCAGCAAGCCTGTGTCTTTTGGTTGGAGCATTTAATTCATTCATGTTTAAGGTAATTATCGATATGTATGTTCCTATGACCATTTTCTTAATTGTTTTGGGTTTGTTTTTGTAGGTCCTTTTCTTCTCTTGTGTTTCCCACTTAGAGAAGTTCCTTTAGCATTTGTTGTAGAGCTGGTTTGGTGGTGCTGAATTCTCAGCTTTTGCTTGTCTGTAAAGCTTTTGATTTTTCCATCAAATCTGAATGAGATCCTTGCTGGGTAGAGTAATCTTGGTTGTAGGTTCTTTCCTTTCATCACTTTAAACATATTGTGCCACTCCGTTCTGGCTTGTAGAATTTCTGCTGAGAAATCAGCTCTTAACCTTATGTGAGTCCCCTTGTATGTTATTTGTTGTTTTTCCCTTGCTGCTTTTAATAATTTTTCTTTGTCTTTAATTTTTGTCAATTTGATTACTATGTGTCTCGGTGTGTTTCTCCTTGGGTTTATCCTGTATGGGACTCTCTGTGCTTCCTGGACTTGGGTGGCTATTTCCTTTCCCATGTTAGGGAAGTTTTTGACTATAATCTCTTCAAATATTTTCTCGGGTCCTTTCTCTCTCTCTTCTCCTTCTGGGACCCCTGTCATGGGAATGTTGGTGTGTTTAATGTTGTCCCAGAGGTCTCTTAGGCTGTCTTCATTTCTTTTCATTCTTTTTTCTGTATTCTCTTCCGCAGCAGTGAATTCCACCATTCTGTCTTCCAGGTCACTTATCCGTTCTTCTGCCTCAGTTATTCTGCTATTGATTCCTTCTAGTGTATTTTTCATTTCAGTTATTGTATTGTTCCTCTCTGTTTGTTTGTTCTTTAGTTCTTCTAGGTCTTTGTTAAACATTTCTTGCATCTTCTCGATCTTTGCCTTCATTCTTTTTCCGAGGTCCTGGATCATCTTCACTATCATTATTCTGAATTCTTTTTCTGGAAGGTTGCCTATCTCCACTTCATTTAGTTGTTTTTCTGGGGTTGTATCTTGTTCCTTCATTGGTACATAGCCCTCTGCCTTTTCATCTTGTCTGTCTTTCTGTGAATGTGGTTTTTGTTCCACAGGCTGCAGGATTGTAGTTCTTCTTGCCTCTGCTGTCTGCCCTCTGGTGGATGAGGCTATCTAAGAGGCTTGTGCAGGTTTCCTGATGGTGGTGGGTAGAGCTGGCTGTTGCTCTGGTGGGCAGAGCTCAGTAAAATTTTAATCTGTTTGTCTGCTGATGGGTGGGGCTGGGTTCCCTCCCTGTTGGTTGTTTGGCCTGAGGTGACCCAACACTGGAGCCTACCTGGGCTCTTTGGTGGGGCTAATGGCAGACTCTGGGAGGGCTCACGCCACGGAGTACTTCCCAGAACTTATGCTGCCAGTGTCCTTGTCCTCACGGTAAGACACAGGCACCCCTGTGTCTACAGGAGACCCTCCAACACTAGCAGGTAGGTCTGGTTCAGTCTCCTATGGGGTCACTGCTCTTTCCCCTGGGTCCCAATGTGCACACTACTTTGTGTGTGCCCTCCAAGTGTGGAATCTGTGTTTCCCCCAATCCTGTCAAAGTCCTGCAATCAAATCCCGCTAGCTTTCACAGTCTGATTCTCTAGGAATTCCTCCTCCCGTTGCCGGATCCCCAGGTTGGGAAGCCTGACGTGGGGCTCAGAACCTTCACTCCAGTGGGTGGACTTCTGTGGTGTAAGTGCTCTCCAGTTTGTGAGTCACCCACCCAGCAGTTATGGGATTTGATTTTATTGTGATTGCGCCCCTCCTCCCATCTCATTGTGGCTTCTCCTTTGTCTTTGGATATGTGGTATCTTTTTTGGTGAGTTCCAGTGTCTTCCTGTTGATGATTGTTCAGCAGTTAGTTGTGATTCCGGTGCTCTTGCAAGAGGGAGTGAGAGCACGTCTTTGTACTCCGCCATCTTGAAGCAATCTCTCTTTGGGTTATTATAGCATTAATCCTTTAACATAATGAGACTTGGTTGGGGGACGGTATTTATGACAGAACATCTAAATGGGGATGGTGATATATAAATGTAAAAAAATTATTTAATATTTTAAAAAGCCAGATTCTATAATAAGTAAGTTTTATCTCCATTACGAGATGAGTATAAGAGGTGATAACCTGCAGCTGCATTTGATCCTCTGGATTTTGCTTTTTATATGTTTTCTGAATTTTCAATAGAATAGTGCCAGAAATCTTCTTTGAAGGAATGGGAAATATGTCTTTTGCTTTCCCACTTACTCTAGTTTTAGCCAGCTTTATTTGAAGACATTTTTCTGCTTAAGATTACCAGGCTATTTTCCTGATGCTAGTAATTGCATTATTTAAATATTTGGTGTTATAGTTCTATGAAATTTTCTGCAAATATTGTATCCCTTATTTTTTCATTGTAGATTGGTATGCTGGGCTTTATTTGTGTGTAGCCAACAAAACCCCAACTAGACTGCTGCTTTTTTGGTGACTACACATATTACATTAGTCTTTTTGTGACACATTTGTCATAGCTGTTCAAATGCAGCTTGGTTTTTCCATTCTTTGTTTTATTTTCTTTTTTGATGTAATCCAAATTCAAATGATTTATGTTACTTTCATGTGAGGTTAAGATTGATAACAGTTTGAAATATTGCCTGTTAAATTCTTTCCCCTTACACTCAAAATATGGTTGTTTGTTTTCAGTTAATTAGTAAATAGTTATCGAACACATTTCAAGATAAAAGAATTTGAGGCAATCGAATCTTGAGAATTGAGGAATGTGAAAGAGATTTGAGCTGATACAGAAAGAATGAGTAGGATATAAACAGGGGATGCCCTTCCAGTGGGAACTGTAGTGAAGGCAGAGGCAGTGCTGTGCAGAGGAAGGAGCAGAGACTTGGGGTCAGACATGTGGCAGCCACTCAAATCCTGAGACGTTTGCCATCTGTAAAATGGAAATAGAATTTGCTCTTTAGGTTATCCTCTTAGTTTCCTAAGGCTGCTGTAACAAATTACTGCTGGCTTAAACCAATAGAAATGTCATCTTTTAACAGTTCTGGAGGTGAGAAATCCAAAATTAATTTCACTGGGCTGAAATCAAGGTGTTGGCAGGGCCACACTCCTTCCAGGGGCTTTATGGGGAGGCTGTTCCTTGCCTCTTTCAGCTTCTGGTGGCTGCCATCATTCCTTGGCTTGTGGTCACATCACTTGAGTCTCTGCCTCTGTGGTCACATTGCCCTTTCTTCTTCTTTCTCTGTCAGATCTCCTTCTGTCTCCTAAAAGCATACTTGTGTTTGGATTTAGGGCCCACCTTTGTAATCCTGGATAATCTCCTCATCTTAATATCTTTCAGTTAATGACATCTGCAAGTGCTTTGCCATATAAGGTAACATTTACAGATTCCAGAGATTAGGACCTGATGTCTTTGGGGCCATATTCAGCTTACTGCAGATATTATAAGAATTAAATACAGTAATGAAAAAGGTCTCAGATTGAGATATGCAGAGATGTAACTTTCTTTATTTCTATAACTTGAATTAATTTCTAACTCTGAGTCTCCTGACCTCTTAATGGCAGACAGTTTAATCTTCTGTTACTGGTTTGCTTTACGGATTGTTATAGTCTTGTTGGGGTAAATAATCAATTCAGGTTATATAAATGAGTTACATACAGGTTTAAGATACACTCAATTGAAGGTTAAGACCTACTTTCACTCTTCCAACACTCTGTTGGGGCATTTAAGTCCCAGGAAGGGTATTTGTCTAACTTCTATCCAACTCTTCTCTTCGTGTTCTAGAAACTCTTATTTCTCTCAAGCTTATTGCCTGTATGATAAAGCCCCCTAAATTCATGGTCTTCTCTTAGCCCTTCCACACTTCTTCTGGAGGACTTGGTTCTGCAGTAATCTTTCCTCATACTTGGATGCTATGGACTCATCTTCCTCAACATTGCACTTAGCTATTGCTTTTCCGCCATGTTAGATGCAGGGCTTCTACTTGAGGGTAGAAGCCTCCTAAGGCTACTCTTTGGTTTGAACCACACACCACCATTAAACTTACCTGGGATTTTATCAACACCAACTGCTCATCCTGAAAGGGTCCTAGTTCCAGAAGGGGCAGGATATAGGGTCACTGTGACCTAAACCGTCCAGTTACTATCTAGCCCCCTCTCAGTCTCCACTCCACCCTTTCCTCCACTAACCCCTTAATTCCAGATCCTTTCCCAGAGGACAGAGGGTGCATCCCTGTATGAGTCAGTGGAGGGTTGGCTGGCCATTATTCTCCCCAAGTGATCATATTTGTCAAAGATTGATAAAGTCTAATTTGAAGCTCAAAAGTAAAGAAAGTGCATCTCTGTCATTTTTTCCTCTCTGTATAGTTTATCTTCAGGGCAGAACATGTGCTGTTTCCTTAGTGGTAGAGATAGGTGATGGGTACAGTGAAACACAGGTTGGTAAAACAAATAAGCAGACATATTGCTTAATACCTTGCAATTTTCTCCCACTGTGGTTGCAATAAATACAGATACAGTGCGTAGCACATAGGATATTTAATAATGTGAACCTATGCTTCATAAGATTGAAAATATCAGCTGGGGTTGTGTGAGAAGTAAACAAAAGTAAGGATAATAAAGATTGTTAGGGATGCAACTTCCCACTCGATATCTCAGTGACTGCTGGATCTCCCTGCAAACTGCTTCTCTTACAGTCTTCTTAGCTCATTAATGGCAGTAGTACTTCCAAATGCTTTAGCCAAGAGTCTTGGTGTCTTCCTTCACTGCCCCCTCTCTTTCACTCCACATCCAATTTGTCAACAAATCCTGTTGGCTCTACCTTCAGAATACACACAGATTCTGTCTACTTCTTACATGCTGCCACTCTCATCCAGGCCACATCATCTCCCCTTGTTAATTGCAATATTCTGCTAGATGGTCTTCCTGTTTCTACCCTTAAGCCTTTTGAAATCAGTTATCCACTCAGCATCCAGTGTGATCCAATGAAAACGTAAGTCAGCTCATAGTAGTCTTATGTTCAAAATGGATTCCTTTCCCTTATGCCCTCCTTTTTCCCTCCTCCCTGATCCATTTTTCTCTATAGTGTTTATTGCCACCTTTTAAGATTTACATGATTTACATGATTTATTGTCCATGTCTTCCCATTAGAATTGAAGCTCCATGAGGCAATGACTTCTGACTGTCTTGTTCACTACAAAATTCCAAGCCCCACAATGACTGTCTGACACATGGTAGGCCTTCAATAAATATTTGTTGAATGGATAGATGAATGAATAAGTTAAAACTGCCAGACTATATGGATTTATCTCATAACAAGTAGGAAGTGGACAAGTTTTTGAGCAGGGGTCACATTGATACAAATGTTTTATGAGGTTTCCTGTGATATCAGGGTCCAGGTTGGATTGGAAGAATGAGAAAAACAGAAGTTTGGAGATTAGTTAGGAAAAAGTAAAGGTCTAAATGGGAATGGTGATAGTGGGAATGGGTGGGGGGTTGTTGGTTGTGTGAGAGACACTCGGACGAAGAGTCTGATATCTGGGGTAACAACTGGAGGATATTGGAGTGGACATAGAGAAAGTTGTAATGGACATTGGAAAATTTAGGAAAAAGCAGTTTGAGAGAGAAAAAGGAAGATACTTTGTTTCATTTTTTTACATTTTTTACAAATTTTGGTAAAATGCATGTAACATAAAATTTACCATTTCATTCATTTTAAGGGTAAAGTTCACTAGCATTATGCACATTTATTTATGTTTATATTGTTGTACAACCATCACCCCCATCCATCTCTAGAACATTTTTATCTTCTCATACTGAAACCCTGAACCCATTAAACAATAACTCCTCATTCTTCCCACACCCCGGTCCTTGACAACCACCATTCTACTTTGTGTCTCTATGAATTTGTCTGCTCTAGGTACCTCATGTAAATGGAATCATATAGTGTTTTTTTCTTTTGTGTCTGTCTTATTTTACATAGTATAATATCTTTAAGGTTCATCCGTGTTGTAACATGTGTCAGAATTTCATTCCTTTTTAAGGCTAAATATTCCACTGAATGTCTTTACTACATTTTGTTTATCCATTCATTTGTTGATGGACATTAGGATGTTTTTACTTTCTGGCTATTGTGAATGATGCTACAATGAACATTGATGTACAAGTATCTGTTCCAGTCCCTGCTTTCACTTCTTTTGGTTATGAACTCAGAAGTGGAATTGCTGGAATTGTTTAATATTTGGAGAGACCACCATACTGAACTTTGGTTTTAGACAGATTATGTTTGAAGTGGTGGAAAGTCTAGCAGTTAGGGTTGGAGTGCAAGTGAAAGCAACTGTAGCTGGAGATTTCACTTCAGGGAACTTGACAGACATAATGGCTGAAGAGGGGAGAGTTAATTAGTTGAGAGAAGAGAAAAAAAAGAGTCCAGCCAAGGACTGCATCTTAGGTGGGAGAAGGAGCTACCAGAGCTAGTCAATGAGACCGAAAAAGAGCAATCTGAATTAGGAACAGAACCCGGGAGTGCTGATACACACTTAGCTCCAACTCATTCGTATTCATATATTCATTCAGCACTCTTACAAGAACTCCCTTTCAGATGAATAAGCTTCTGTTTAAGTATGACATTACTTTCAAGGGTTTGGGTGCTGTAGGTCACAGATTACTCCTGAGTGTTGAATTTCTGAGACATAGATACTTTTCAAAAAGGTCCTAGAAGCACCTAAAAAGGCAGAGGATTTCTATATTTCTTATTTGGCTGTTCTCCATTTCTTATTTTGCATTAGTAATTTCACAGTCACTTTTCTTTAACCTTTTATTGAAGTATGACATACCTTAACATAAGTGAACAAAGGTGGACAACTTGGTGAATTCTCAGATATTGTTTCTACCTGAGTATCCAATACCCAGATTAAGAAACAGAATATTTCTCACCCGCAGTGGTTCCCTCATGCCCCTGCTCACTCACCCACTATCCCTATTATCTCGATTTCTAACACCATAGATTTATTGTATCTGTGTTGAACTTATATAAGTGGAATCATGTAGTATGTACTCTTTGTGTCTGACTTCTTTCATTTAATATTATGTTTGTGGAATTCGTCCATGCAGTTGTGTGTTGTTGTAGTATATATTCCATTGTGTCCTTTACACAGTTTATTTATTCATTCTCATGTTGATAGGCATTTGGGTAGTTTCCAGTTTGGGGCTATTATGAATAGTACCGCTATGAACATCACAGTTTCTTATTAAAATAGGAAATTTGCATGTTATGTTCACCTCTTTAAAGTTGCCATTGCTTTTTTCATTTAAGTGCCTTTCCTCTTAAGTGCCTTCCCACCCTGCCTAATTATCTTCATTGGTAATACAAACTACATTTGCCTGAACATTAGTTTTGAAAGTAAAAAGTGCCACAAGAAATTAGGTTTCTTAAAAAATTGTATGTCCTTGCATTAAAATTTTCTTTTTAAAGCATTTATTTCAATTTTTCTCAACTATCCAGATTATGTGTCTTAAACGCATAGTGAACCTGTCAAATTTTTTCAGCTCTTAATGGGATGAATTGTTCAACCTTGAGGCAAATATTTTAATTTTGGCACCATGATGAGTTGGAGAAAAAGAATAGTTCCCATATTCTTAATGCAGTTTGGTTATCAAACTTATAATTTACATAGCAATAAAAGGAGATTGAGAATTAGTAAAAAGTGCATTGTGATATTTTATGTCATTTTTCTCTTCGGGTTACAGTCTGCTTTGGTATAAAAATCAACATTACTAATTCAAAATTAATGAAAATTTTATCAATCTGATTATTCCAGAATTGAGTTGAAATTTTCTATGTTTAATAAAGATACGTACATAATATATTTTATATATTTGTATGGATATATACGTCCATATGTTTATTTGTCTACTTACCTGTCTATCTTTCTATCCATCCATCCATCCATCTATCTATCTGTTGACATGCTCACTGGAACATTCTTTACAGAAAGAACAATAGAAGACCACGAGCTGGTGATTGAAGTGCTATCTAACTGGGGAATGGAAGAAGAAAATAAGCTATACTTTAGAAAAAATTATGCCAAATATGAATTCTTTAAAAACCCAATGGTAAGTGAAATCCCCATTAATAGTTATGGAAAATGAATGAGTTTAGTTAAATTTTATTTTATTTTATGTGAAGAAAAATGTCACTATGGATAAAATACAAGTCCCTATTTGGTAAACTGTTGGTAAGAATTCTGCCCCTTTAAAATTATAGTCACACTTCTTCTTACTCTAACAATGATTAGCCAACATCGTCACAGAAGTTCATATACATGGTTTTGGGGAGCTATTGCTTCTTTTCTTGCTTTTTAAGAAAAACAACTACATTTGATTTGGGGAATTATTAGATATCTCCAAGCAGTTTCCAAAATATTATGGTTTAACTCTTTTCACAGAATTTAGGAAATTAAATAAGAAAAATTCTAAAGGAAAAACAGATTGATGTTTGTTGGGAGTGTTGAAACTTAGCCAGAAGTTTAGATTGACATGCATCTTGCTGTTCCAAACTATTTTGTTTTCAGTGCAATAATTGAGCTAAGTAGAAATGAGATAAAGACCAGTGCATTATCTAGTAAATACTCCTTTCATTATAGTTCTTTTTAAAAGAAAGTAAATGTATGTCACATTCTAATGAAGACTAGTGATCTAGAGAAGTCAGAATAGCCTCTGGGCTCATTATTTTAAATCGTTTTTGACTCTGCAGCTGTAGCATATTTTTACACTAAGTTTTGGATAATTGGATTGAAATGATACTTTATGAAAAATATATGATACACACCATAATAGAATATTTTCAAACCCTGAAAGACCTCTTACGCTCTCTTTTATTTAAACTTATTAATAGAAACATAGTGGGATGATCTTTGACAAAGAAAATACGAGTTCTAATAAAAATTAAATAGAATTAGAATTTGAAAGGAAACTGTTGTCTTATGAATCTTTATTAAAATCAAGAATTTAAAAGTCATAGTTAAAGACATAGGGTTTAGTGCTCAGTTTTAGTTTTTTTTTTTTTTTTTTTTTAGTTTAAACAAGGCTGTAGATTCATTTTGTAGACTTAAGAGTAGTGGTTCTCAACTGGGGGGTGATGTGGTAATGTCTGGAGACATTTTTGGTTGTCATACTGGGGGGATGGGGGTGCTGCTAGTGGGTGGAGGCCAGGAATGCTCTAAACGTCCTGCAATGCACAGGACAGTCCTCCCAACACAGCGTTATTAGACCAATGTTAATAGAACTACGCTTCAAAAACCCTGTCCTAAAGGAAGTATAGTGGCATATATTTTCCCAAACTTGCCTGATCATAAAAACTCCCTGGGGAAGGGGATAGTGCTTGTTAAAAATACAGGATCCAGGTCCTACCCTGACCTACTGAATCAGACACTCCAGGAAAGAGGCCTGGGAATTCCTATTTTTAAACAGCTTTCCTGGGTGAATTTTATGATTAAACAGGTTTGGAAAGATAGTAGGTGGAAAAGACTGTCATTTTAGCTCCCTGGCCCTCTAGTTTAACTCCTTGTTCCTCTACCCTATGGGCTGTGACCTTGGGTATATATATCCTTTACTTCTATGAGCCTTGACTTTATGAAATGGAGCTGATAGTCCTTCAGTACCTGCTAGAGTGGTTGCAGGACTCAGGGAAGACGTATGGGAGCTAGCACACTGTCAGCCTGAGGGCAGTGTTTGTAACTGGAGGTACGTGGATCTCTGTGTATCAGCACCATCTGAGGGTGTTTGGCTAGTCTTTGGGCCCTGCTCCTGCCTTCTCTCTCATTAAGATACCTGCAGGTAGAGTCAGGGACTGGCATTTTTAAAAGTGCTTTGGGTGAATTTTCAACACACTGATTTAAAGAGCTTTTGCTTTAGATTACTGTGTTGGTCATAGTTCAATCTTTCCTGGCATGGCTTTGGGATAATATAACATGTATCTTTTCGTCAGTATTTTTTTCCAGAGCATATGGTGTCTTTTGCAACTGAAACCAATGGTGAAATATCCCCCACACAGATTTTGCAGGTAAAATATATATTTTCACTAAAATATGTAAGTACTAAATAATGAAGGGAAACTGTAAGGTCCTTATTTACTTATTTATTTATTTTTCTAATTTTGTAAGTAGATATACTCATTTATCTTGCATTTCCATGCCTTTTTTTCCTTTTACTTCATGAGAATTGACAATATTCTTTTTTTAAATTGAAGTATAGTTGATTTACAATGTTGTGTTAGTTTCAGGTGTACTGCAAAGTGATAAAGTTATACACACATATAGAGTTATTTTTTTTCAGATTCTTTTCCCTTATAGGTTATTACAAAATATTGAGTATAGTTCTCTTAGCTATACAGTAGGTCCTTGTTGGTTATCTATTTTATATATAGTAGTATGTATATATTAATCCCAAACTCTTAATTTATCCTCCCCCTTCCCCTTTGGTAACCATAAGTTTGTTTTCTATGTCTGTGGGTCTATTTCTGTTTTGTATATAAGTTCATTTGTATTTTTTTTCCCTTAGATTCTAATATAAGCGATATCATATGATATTTGTCTTTCTCTGGCTGGCTTACTTCACTTAGTAGGATAATCTCTAGGTCCATCCATGTTGCTGAAAATGGCATTATTTCATTCATTTTTTTATGGCTAAGTAATATTCTGTTGTATAAATATACTACATCTTCTTTATCCATTCATCTGTCAATGGACATTTAGGTTGCTTCCATGTCTTGGCTATTGTAAATAGTGCTGCAGTGAACACTGGGGTGCATGTGTCTTTTCCAATTATGGTTTTCTCCGGATATATGCCCAGGAATGGGATTGCAGGATCATATGGTAGCTCTATTTTTAGTTTTCTGAGGAACCTCCATACTGTTCTCTATAGTGGCTGTACCAATTTACATTCCTACCAACAGTGTAGGAGGGTTCCTTTTTCTCCACACCCTCTCCAGCATTTATTATTTGTAGACTTTTTGATGATGGCCATTCTAACCAGTGTGAGGTGATACCTCATTGTACCTTTGACTTTCATTTCTCTAATAATTAGTGATGTTGAGCATCTTTTCATGTGCCATCTGTATGTCTTCTTTGGAGAAATGTCTATTTAGTGAGGTCCATATTTATACATGTCCAGATTTTGGATGGTATGCCTTGAGTGGTTAATTTTTGCTGGAGATAAAGTTGGAAAAGGGAAGAAGAGGAAAGAAAAGAAAAGAGCACAACCTAGATAAAGAATTCTGTTAATCAATAAAGACCCCTAACTATATTATTCTTCCCAGTTTTGAACAACTGTCACAAAGGATTTTAAGCGTTTAAAAAATGTGTATCATGAAAGGAAACTTGCAGAGTTTTGCTCTCTGATGTATTCAAAGATTATGTTAGTCTTCGAAAAAATCAAAATTTCCAGTAAATTATAGACATTTTACCAACAGATATTTAGTGTTCACTTTTATAATAAATGCTCTCAATCCTATTTGTGATAAAATATTTAGCAATTAAATGACATATTATCTATGATGGAAACACTTGACTGAAACATGAAATAGCTGAATTAAGAATACTAGTTATTTAATTTAAAATTTCCTTAGTTTTGCATCTATTGAGCTCATTACTTACAAACTGGCAATGGCTGTAGGTGACCATTTTCCAAGACATTTTCATTACAATAAAAAATTTCAGTTATTTTATATTTGATACTATACTCGTTAACAGGTTAATGGTGAGCAATGTCTTTATAATGGTTGCTGTTTGATCTAAACCCCAGGCATCCCCGAACCCACTCAATAGTCTCTGATCTTTAATGAAGAAAACTTTTAATAGTTCCAGTATAGATATTACTTTAAATATGTTGGTATTTGAATATACTGGTAAATATATTGGGTATCACAAATTTGTTTTCTCTGGGCTTTTTATTTGTAATAGGTTATATTTCATTTTTTGCTTTAAAATATTTTAGAAATATGATTAGCCTCAGGATTTCTCTAAAAGCTACTTATGTGCTACTAGGTTGTCACAGACACCCTGTAGAATGTTAGTGTGAATGGCAGCAGCGGCAGTGCCCCAGCACCCCTAGCTCTCACGCCTCTTTATACTTTGCCTTTGGATTATGACAGGGCGGTGGATTGGAGTTTTTCTTCTGCCTCCTTTCCCAAATTCTCCTATAATTTAGTTATATTACTTTAATGTTAAATTATAAAAACAAGAAAAGTCATAGCTTTGGAATCAGATAGTCCTGCATGTGCCCCTGACCTCTTCTCTCCACTGAGGCAATGTTTCCACTTTTTAAAACGTTCCTTCTTTTTCTAGTGTGACCTCTATGACTCCCTTTTTAAAATTTAATTGGTTTGGTTTAATAACTTGGAAAGCACTCAAACTAAAAAACCTACTTGCCTGCTTTGCATGTCAATTAATTAATATCTGTGGCTCATTAAATTAAAAGTTTTTCTATTAATTTACTTAAAAAACATTATCTACTCTCAGCATTTCCCCGAATAGCCTTTTAAAACTATGTTACGTTGTTTTAGCTAATATTTTCTCTTAGTTTCAGTTTTAACATTTTGCATTCGTTTATTCATAGGGATTTCCATTTTCTTCTTTTAGTGAGACACTAATGCATTTCCACTGTCTTATTAAGGATGCTGAGCACAGCCACTCAGAGCTATTCCTTTTCATTCTCAATTTCCTGACCAACACATGCCTGCTGTCTCAGTTAATTATCACTGGGTAACAAACTATTCTAAATCTTAATGGCTTAAGTACCCACTCATATTTTGTCAACAGTTTTGTAGGTTGGTATTTGGGAAGGGTTTAGCTGGATGGGTCTCTGAGGCAGATTGACTCCCAAAGGGATTGTGGATCCGCTTCTTCTAAGATAGCTTTTCACTACATGTGTCTGGTACTCCTTGGCCTCTCTCTCTCTCTCTCCACATGGTGTGTCATTCTCCAAGGCTTTTCCAGTTGCCTTGTGCTTCTCAGCACATAGCCATCTCAGGGTAGTCACGTTTCTTATATGAAAGTTAGCTTCCAAGAGTTAAGGAGTGGAAGCCATCAGGCTAGTTAAGGGACTACAGTGAGAACGGCAGCCTGTCCCGCCATATCCTATTGGTCAGAGCAGTCACAAGCCTTGCCCAGATTCAAGGGGGTGGAGAAACTTCACCGCTTGGTTCAGTGGCAGGATCACATTTGCAGAAGAGCATGTGGAATGAAAGATATTGTTGCAGTTCTCTTTGGAAAACACAACCTGCCCATACCCACCCACAACTGAGAACCATAGGGGACAAAGAGATTGTTTACTTTACCTTCATCGAGGAGGTGAACTTGGCTCAATTTCTTTAATAATTGAATAATGGAAGTCCGGATCATGGTCTTACATATACCATAATGAAGTTGAAGTTGATAGGTCAATCTATGATCTCAAGGAAAATCATAGACAGGGATGAAAAGTATCAGGACTTAACTCTGTAGACAAAGTTCAGCTTTTCAAATGGACATTCAAATAGCTTGTAATTTTGGTGTTTGACTAAGTACTGATCACTTAGAATATATATTTCGTGAGCATATTTTCATTTGGAACTTGCCTCAGGTTTTCACAAGACTGATTTATTTTCTGTTATATATATCGCTATTTCTGTAATGGTGTATAAGTGGTATCAATGCTGTTTGATTTTGCACATTTCTATTTGAAATATAAAACTACAATATCCTTGATTCAGAAACTGTATGAGAGTATCTGATTTTTCTTCCAGATATTTCTGAGTTCAAGCACATATCCTGAAATCCATGGCTTCTTACATGCAAAAGAACAGGGAAAGAAGTCCTGGAAAAAGATTTACTTCCTTTTAAGAAGATCCGGTTTATATTTTTCTACTAAAGGGACATCAAAGGTAAATTGGAATATCAGTGATGTGCTATAAATTATATGGAAATTGTAAGTTAAAATGGGTTTTACTTTGTTTTATTCATTATCTTATTGCATGATGTCAATAGTTGGTAATTTTTTTTAGATTCCAAACATTTGCCATAATCCATTTAAAAACTAATTATTCAGCTTTATTTCCCACTAGTTTCAATAGACATCCTTTGATACCATCTGGATGCTCTTGTTTCAGTACCACATTCCTTGCCCATTTCTCCCCCACTCTGAATCTACCCCCATTCTCCTTATCAAGGCTGGGATTTTGAAGCCCGACAGAGTTCACATCTTTTCTTTTTACCCAGGTCATACTACTGACCTTGCCCACCTCTGAACTTCTGTTGATGCAGTTAGTAACACTCAGCTGAGTCTGTAACTGCTTATTAATTCCTTTGTGTGTGTTAGTTTTGTCTCCTCACCTAGATTATAAATTCCTAGAGGAAGTTATCATGTTATGATCAGGGGTGGATGTATGTGTGTGCTTGCTTATGTATACCTATGTATACAGTTACATAGACATACCTGTGCAGATGTTCATACACACATACATAATCACTTATGAATGTAATTCCCTTAGCATTAGCACTATGTAGTCTGTTTCTGTGTAGTCTAGTTGTTGCCTACTATGCCATATGCCTGTGTTTTATGTCTTGATATTTTATGCAATGCATCGATTTCCTTCAAGTAAAACTACTTTTGAGAGTTTTCATGAGAGTTTAATTCTATGTTCATGCATCTGTTTTGTCAGTGACAACACTGTTGCTTCTTTATGGGTAATCTGTCATTTTTCTTTGGCTCTTTTTCAAATTTTATTATCATCATTGGTATTTAGTCATTTTCCTGCCGTATTTCTAGGTATGTTCAAATATATTCTGCTATACATACCTTGCTTGATTCTTTTTTTTTTTTTTAAATTTATGTATTTATTTATGGCTGTGTTGGGTCTTCGTTTCTTGTGCGAGGGCTTTCTCTAGTTGTGGCAAGTGGGGGCCACTCTTCATCGCGGTGCGCGGGCCTCTCACTATCGCGGCCTCTCTTGTTGCGGAGCACAGGCTCCAGACATGCAGGCTCAGTAATTGTGGCTCATGGGCCCAGTTGCTCTGCGGCATGTGGGATCTTCCCAGACCAGGGCTCGAACCCGTGTCCCCTGCATTGGCAGGCAGATTCTCAACCACTGCGCCACCAGGGAAGCCCTTGATTCTTAACATACACATTCAATTTGCAAATTCATATTTTTCTTTTATGCTGAAAATGTTCATTATTTATTTCTCATTCTCAATATTTGATCCTTTAAATTTTTAGTAGGATTTTCTGTCTTGGCTAGTCATGGCCCTAGGTCTCCCTTTGCTTGTGGCTGCCTAACTCCAGTCTCTGCCTCTGTCTTCACACAGCCTTCTCCTTTCTCTGTGTGTCTCTGATAAGGACACTTGTCATGGATTTAGAGCCCACCCAGATAATCTAGGAAGATGTCATCTCTAGATCCTTAGCTTAGTTACATCTGCAAAGGCCCCTTTGCAAAACAGGTCACATTCACAGTTTCTTCAGGTTAGGACATGGACAGATTTTTTAATTTTGAGTGAGAGAGTGAAATGATCATGTTGTAAGAAGATAAGTATGGCCATAGGGAGCTTAAAAAATCAACTAGAGAGACAGAGAAATGGAGAGGGGAAGGGAGCAGGGGAGGCAGGGGGGAAGGGACAAGTGGGCAGGAAGGGAGAGAGATTGATTGATTGAGTTGAGGCACAGATGCTAATTAGTGCTAACTAGATGATCATTTCAGTAATCAAGGGTGGAGGCCATGGGATCTAACCTAGGATGAGCAGTGGAGAGAGAAGAAGGGGATGGATGTAAGATTAAATGACAAATGGTCAGATTTTGTTGACTGGTTGATATGAAAGAAGAGGAAGCACTTAATGTTCTTAGAGAAAGACATAAGGAAAATAAAGAAATAGAAAATGATAGAATAAACAGGAATAGGAGATTTGAAGAAATCAAATCTTAGAAGAAAGATACTGATCTTAGTTCTAGATATATTGTGTTGATGGTGAAGTATCCAAATGGAAATGCCCAGATCACAGCTAACGATAGAGACTAGATATTTGGGCAGTGGTATGGAGATATGGAGTTGCAAAGGAGTGATACTTTCCATATTTACCCCAACTGTTCTTACATAGTTTCCTCCCTTCCCTGATATACAGTTTTCCTTTGCTGCTATTCACACGTGTGTGCACACACATGTGCAAGTGTGTGTGTGTGTGTTTTAGGTTTAAGTGGTGGAATACTTCATGGAAAAGGCCTCTACTTATTTAGTAATCCATTCCTTTACAGAAATCTTTTATTTTTAAGTATATATAGTTTGACTACTAGTGTTCTATTATATAGATGCATTTAATTTTTCTTGAGGATTTAAACCTAGTTTTCAAATTTTTATATTATAGATAATGTAAGGATGAATAATTACCCACTTTTGTAATTAAGGTTTTAGACTTTTTCTTAACCTTTGTAATGAAGTTTCTCTTTTCCCAGTTTTCCTCATGTATGAAGTAATATACGAAGGTGGTTTTAAACAAACGTGTGCTGGATCATCTTTTTACTTTTAGCATCAGAGAAAAGTGGCTTCTAAATCCAGTAATCACATTTCTTTGACTGTCTTCCCAGTGATGCTTCACTGGAAGATATGACAATATCTCCTTAATTCCTGAATTCCTAATTCTTTAACAGGTTTCGCATGAAAATCCACAGCCCATTGTCTTTTTACTTCACCCTCCACCTCCTTTCCTTTCCCACCTATTACAAAACAAGACAGCTCCTATTCCATCTACTGAAGCCATGCTCTTATCCCTGCAATGGCCCCCCCTTGGCTGGGCAACATTATAGGCATCAAACCTCTGTTCTCAGGTCATACCTCAGCTCTCCTCAACATGGTGTCTAACTTTGCTGTGCATCGTACATAATAGTGTTCTCTCTAGCCTGTGCTGAATGAGCGTGTGTTCCATAGTCTATATATATGAAAATGATTTTACATTCCCCCTTAAAAACGAAATTCAAGATATTAGATAAACTCAAGGATTATGACCTCTATAAAAATCATGTAGGTTATCTAATGTCTAATATGACATTTCTACCTGGCAAAGTGACCATTTCCTGCCCTTTTTCTATGAGAAGGGTCTTGATTTATTTTACTTTCTAAAGATGTAGGCTGCATGGGACTTAGATAAACACTTACGCAAGCCTTGGAGGTGTGGCCATGACTTACAGAGAAACATCTAAGTACCCTGCTCTCCAACTTCCCCCTTACATACACGTTTGCATGCTTACCTTTCGCTAACCATGCCAGCTCAGCCTTTGTCTTGTACTGTCATAAGCCTTGATGTGTCTGCAGTAATGGAACAAAAATCAGTCAAGAGAGGAAACTCATCATGTCTCTTATGTCCTTCCAGTATTTCTTAAGCTGCCTTTTTCTCACGTCCAAATGACTCAGCTACATTGACTTCTACAGTATCAGTGGGCAGGGATGGTTTTATTCCATCTTCATAGAAATCAGACATTTTTACTAGCAAATCAGTTTCTATCAAGGAATAAAGTTTTAAAGGCCTTGCCAACAAGAGTACTTTTCTCCCTCCTCCTCCCTTGTTCCAAGGGCCCTAGGCTGGGTCTCTTTTAACAATTTTCTTTTCTGCCTCATTCTCCCATGGAGTTGGGACCTTTAGTCATCCATTAGATCAAAATGCCTAAAGAATAGTGACACACAGAGAAACAGTTGCATACACAGAAGCTCTTGCTCTCCTAATCGTCACTGATGGAATAGCCAGCCTACTGGCCAATGACTGAAATGTTTTTGGATTTGGATTTGAATGGGTTGCTCAAATTGCTGAATGTTCTGCTTTATCTTTTTGTTTTAAGAGCACTGCCTCTCAAATTTCAGTGCATATGAATCACCTGGGTTCTTGATAAAATGCAGATTTTGATTTTGAATCAGCAGATCTGGGGTGGGCCCTGAGATTTTGCATTTCTAATAAGCTCCCAGGTGATGCTGATACTGCTGGTCTGGGACCACACGACTAGTAGCAAGGTTTTAAAGAACCAATGCGTTGTGGTCAGTTTTGATTACACATTCAACCCCAGAATTAAGCATTTCTCCAAGTTATTAACCTATCACAGAATAATATGACCCAGTGATTTCCCATGACCAGCTCTAAATCTTATGGATTTCCCAGAGAAGAAATAGCCCTTCATGATTCCACTTCGCCTTGAAAATCAGACACATTCCATTGCCAGGTAATTTCCCTGAATTTATCTGTACAGGCTTCCTTCCTTTTGTAAAGGAAGGTGGTCCTGCCGCCTGTTTCATTGCTTGCTGTGGTACGTGAGGCAGTACACAAACATGAGGGACGATCATTTCTCAATGAAACAGGAATCATCATCTGTTTTTTTTTTTTCCTTTAGCTGCTATAGAAGCTCAAACCAACCTTCTTCCCTTTGTGGAACTACCATTATTTAAAACCCAAATAAGAAAACATTTTCAAAAGCCATGCTTTGCTCTCTTCTCTCCCTCAGATTCCTTGAAGTGGTGGTTAAAGCAAGTAATTTTAAAATAGGAAGATATATTTTTTTTGTATATTGGAAGTTAAATTATAAACAAATCACTACTTCTCAAATTAAAAAAAATAATCTCGTATCCAGCTCCTGGTTATTTAAGGATATAGTAACTTAGTTTTCCTTTCCTTTTGTTTCTGTGACATTATTTGGAATAATTTTTGCCAAGGTATAAGTTATGTAACATAATAGAAATACAAAAGGTAGTGTAAAAATATGTATCCATTTCAACATACATATATATTTTTTTAAGGAACCACGGCATTTGCAGTTTTTCAGCGAATTTGGCAATAGTGATATTTATGTGTCACTGGCAGGCAAAAAAAAACATGGAGCACCGACTAACTATGGATTCTGCTTTAAGGTACAGGCTTAATATTTTGCTAGATGAATAAAGCAAGCCTCAGCCTTTTAGGTAAGCTTGAGTTTCTTTTAATTTCTTTTAAAAAGAGACAGCTTTCTCGTATATATAGGAGAATTTTAGTGGCTTTTATTTCAACAGGTGTTACCTTCAAGATATGCATTAACGATAAACAATGTGCTGTGGCCTTCTAGCCTAACAAAGCAGGAGGGCCTCGAGACCTGAAAATGCTCTGTGCAGAAGAAGAGCAGAGTAGGACGTGCTGGGTGACCGCGATTAGATTGCTTAAGGTAATCTCACTGCAGGTGTGAATTTCTATTAAACATTGGGAGTACCATCAAAGTTTGAAAATACCTGTATTTCAAAACTCAGAAGACTCACTATGAATCCATGTGGGTATGTGAGGAAGAAGAAAAATAACCACCACCAAATGCGTGTATTTTATTTTTTATCTGAAAGATAAACATTTCCAGAGTAGAGTGCAATAACCTAATACATTTATCTTGTGTGTGTGGAGTATTCCATTTTAAAAAATGTTCTGATTTTTATTTTTTTGTAAGAGTATTACATATATAGCAAGTATAACTGATTGAAATTTCTCCTGTCCGTGACTTAGTCTGCATTTTAAAAACATTGCCATCAATCTGATGTGAAGTATATTTTAAAATGCGCCCACCTGGATATGTTTAGTGCAGTTGTTTTATGTTTTATTTAAGTGTTGTGTGAATTGCTTTCTAGTTTAATGCAAATTACTTTATAAATTTTACTATAGCTGTATTATTCAAACATTTACCTTTGTGCTAAGTAAAAATTACCGCTTCCATAAGCAAAATTTATTGGTAAGCATCTTGACAAGGAGTAAGAATGTTCTAAAAGTAGGTAGGGGAGAGAGACACAGAACTGATTTCTTCCAGGATGTATAGAAAACACATTTACTTTCAAAACTTGTATGCTAGCAAATTTAGCACAACTGTAAATTTATAATTATAAAACTTATCGACCATTTCCTTTTAAGAAGGGCAGAATAATCAGAATCAGAATTACTCATTGTCATACCAGGTTTGCAAGAAAGTTTTATTTTCTATTCTTTTACTTTTTTTTTAATTGAGGTGAAATTCACATAACATAAAATTAACCAAATTAACTATTTTTAATGTGAATAATTCAGAGGCATTGAGTACATTCAAAATGTTGTGCAATTGCCATCTCTGTCTAGTTCCAAAACATTTTTTTCACCTCAAAAGGAGACTCCATACCCATTAAGCAGTTACTCCCAGCCCCTGGCAACCACTAATCCATGTTCTATCTCTATGGATTTACCAATTTGGATATTTCATAGAAATGGAATCATACAATATGTGACATTTTGGGTCTGGCTTCTTCACTTAGCATAATGTTTGTGGTTCATCCATGTTGTAGCAGCATGTATCAGTACTTCATTCCTTTTTATGGCTGAATAATAATATTCCATTGTATGCGTGTTGTTTAACATATATATATGTTAAATAAACAATTTGTTTTTCCACTGATGGGTATTTGGATTGTTTCTACCTTTTTACTATTGTGGATAGTGCTGCTATGAATATGTCTCTACACGTATTTGTCTGAGTAACAGTTTTCAGTTTTTTTGATATATACCTAAAAATGGAATTGCTGGTCATATGGTAATTCTATGTTTAACTTTTTGATGAATTGCCAAAATGTTTTCCACAGAGGCTAAACTATTTTACATTCCCACCAGCAATGTATAAGAATTCCAGTTTCTCCATATCCTCACCAACACTTGTTATTTTCCACTTTTTAAAAAAATACTCATCCTAGTGGGTGTGAAGGGTAGGAAGAAAGTTTTTTAAAGTAATTTAAAGGAAGCTTTTGGATTAACTGTGAAATTTTCTTCCTTTTGCTGTCATGGCAGAAAGTCACTATGGTTATTACCTCTTTTATTAGAGATTTGTTTGTTTCTCAAATAGTCTACTGTCAAAATGGCTGTCATGATTCTGGTTTCGACAAATCTTAGAAATCTTGATTCTTTGAAACCCTCATGATGAGTAGTCACTTCTGTTTGCTCTCATTGTCATAAAATGTAAAACAAACAAACACACAAACAAAATAAAGAAGAGAAAAGTACTTTAGAGGGTCTTGGAAACCAACCAGTCAAAGCAGTAGTAACTAGGTAACTAGGGATATGCATTGGAATCACCTGAGGTGCTTTCTGAAGCTCCATGTGCCCAGCCCCATCCTGGGGGATCCCGAGTAAGTCACTTGAGTTCCAGGTGTCTGCCTGATTAAGAAACACTGAGTTCATCCAGCGCTGTCCTTTTACAGATAAAGACGCTGGCACTCTTTGGTAGACTTTACTCCATCACAGTTATGGTAGAGAAAATATCTTGAGGTCTCAGGTTTTCTCTCCCCTTCCAGCAGAACCCTGTAAGTCTAGCTAGGCTGGTGGAAGAGATACTTTCCAACCTTGTTAGCCAAGTCTTTCTCCCTTCTAAGGGGCTCAAATTCAAACACCCAACACAGAAGCAGGTGGTAAACCCACTTCCTTTAATCAGTCTTTCAGTGACTCTAACATGCCATTGATTTTACTAGGATGCTCCATTATTTTTTGTGTAACTAGAAAGATGAGAATTATGCCAATAAAATTGTGATATGATGTTTCATATCACTTATAATTTTTATTTTCATTCGAATATTTAGATTTTTTTAGGCCTATAGTCCTGATTTTCATCATTTTTGTTGATGTTATCAATTTTGTGTATACACACAGATATATATGTATGTGTGTATATATACACATATATGAAATAAGTTAGTTGAGGTATTCTTAAAACTTCTTCATATTCTCAATCTGGCTTTTCTGAATCATTTTCATCTCAGAGTCATGGATACTCATATTTTCCACAGATTAACCAGCTCTGTGGTTCAAGAGCTTTGGGGAGGCATCATCTCTCAGATGAGTGTTCTGCCATGGTCCGTGGGGTTGTCTTTCTAGCCACTGGCATTCCTTTTGCAAGGTTTTCATGCTAATGACTTCTTAATCCCATCAGTTTCAGGCAATGTCAAGTCACTTCGTCCACAGTGAATATAAGATGCCATAGATTATAATACAGATTGTTAGTTTGAAAACAAATGTGTGTCTAAGAAATGATGAAATGTACTAAAAGCTTTCTTTGTTCTTTCTATATCCAGAATGCTCAGTTTCTGGAAGACTGTCTCCTTCTTACCTTTTTTTTCTCTCGTTTGACTCTTCTCAAAGCCTCTTTCAAGTCACAGATGCCCAGTTTAAAGATGCTCTGTTGTATTAGTTTTCTATAGCTGCTGTAACACATTACCACCAACCTAGTGGCTTAAAACACAAATTTATTATCCTATACCTCTGTCATTCAGAAGTCTGAAATGGGTCTTATTGGCCTAAAAGCAAGGTGTCAACAGGGCTCCATTCTCTTTTGCAGTCTCTAGGGGGAAATCCATTTTCTTGCCCTTTCCAGCCTTTAGAGGCTGCTCATGGCAACTTCCTCCACCCTTAAAGCCAGCAATATCCAGCTGAGTCCTTTCCATGCTGCCATTTTTCTGGTTCTCTCTTCTGGCTCTGGATAAGGACCCTTGTGATTACATTGGATCTACCAGGATAATCAAAATAATCACGTCATTTCAAAGTCAGCTGATTAGGGACTTCCCTGGTGGTCCAGTGGTTAAGAATGCACTTCCATTGCAGGGGGCACAGGTTTGATCCATGGTGGGGGAACTAAGATCCCTCATGCCACACGGCGTGGCCAGAAAATAAATAAATGAAAATAAATGTAAAAAAAAAAAAGTCAGCTGATTAGCACCCTTAATTGTATCTGCAACCTTATTTCCCCTTTGCCAGGTAGCCTAATATATTCACAGGTTCTAGGGGTTAGGGCGTGGACATATATGGGGACCATTATTCTGCTACCACATCTGTGTTCCCTGTTTATTTCAGTTATGGCAAAGTGTTTCCAGATGAGGCTGGAAATAGAGGCCAGCATCAGTGAGGTCCTTTATCATGGAGCCAATGAGAAACCACCACGGTTTCAAATAGGAAAGTGATATGATCTGTTTTACACTTTAAAATAATCAGTTACAGGAAGCCTGGGCCTGCCAGCACAGACACATTTGAGGCTCTCTAATAGGGGCCTGGCAGCTTGTTGTCAGTGGGGCACTGGTTTGATCCCCCTGGCTGGTGCAGCTGGGCTCACCTGGTGTTAGAGGTAGCTTTTGCTCATCTCCTTTGGTTGTCTATCTTGTTATTTCCAGAGTTTATCATTGTACCTAGTAGCGAGGAGCAGGGAAAGACTAGTCTATGTTATGTTGGCTGGACCAGAAGTGTCCTTCTTCTTTTCATTATGTGTTATTTATTAGATATAGCCTCCCCCAAGAATTTGGCCACTTGTTTTATTTTCCTTTCTTTTTCATATACACATGTAAACTCTTCATGTAGCATCAGATAGAGCTATTCCCATTCTCTTTGGAGAAATTCCAGTTACATATAGAATCAGAAAAATCACAAGACTTAGAAAAGGGGAGATTTGCTCATGTACAGTGTCCTAGTTACATGTTGTCTTTTCCCCTTCCCTTCAGTTAGAACTCTGCTAGTTTCTCTCTAACACATTTTGGTCCCTTATCTGCCCCTCCATAGGACAGGGAAATGTTAAGGTGACCCATGTGCTACCCCTTAGCCAGAGTTAACTTTCAACAGCACAGAAGCAACTTCCTAACACCACAGGTACCAGGGACAATACATCTTTGAAGGAAACAGTCTTATTAGTGGGTAGCAGGCTTTTCACTGCAGGTAAATAAAAGGTGTCCAGGCAGCATGTCCTTGTGAAAGTGTGGTTGCAGGCTATTGTATATTCTCCAAATGAACTTGACTAGGAATTAAGCTCCTCTGTCTTCTTTTTAAAGTTACTGTAGGCTTAGAGTTGATTTAAAATAAATTTCATTAGGTCCTATTAATGTCAATCAAACCTTAAATTAAAAAATAATTTTTATAAGTTGGGAAATAATTGGATAAAGAAGTCAACACAGAGAATTTTAAATGACTGTATTCATGTTAAAAGCAAAATCTTGAAAACAGTGACTCCCCTCACCTCCCTCTGATTTTCTGCCTAATTACCAAATATATCCACTTTGCTGCAATTGCTTTTAAGAAAATAGTTTTTAGTAGAGAAACAGCTCTGTTAGAATGTTTAAATGGAATTCATCCTAAGGGTAAGATTGGTTTCCATGGTGTCTCTTCAATCTCTTTTATATCGGACCTACTTTTAAGTTCATAATGGCTCCATGAAATGGAGAGAATTATAGAGGGTAGCAGGAAAAAAAAAAGAAGCCTATCTGTTCCATTGGTTTCTTTTTTTTTTAACGAAGTAACTTAAATCTAAGGGGCTTATCTTCCAGTTTCAGATAGGGACTCCTGCAAGATAAGTTTGGCCATGGCAGTTGGCGTTCTTAATGTTTCTCAAACTAACAATCCAATTACACTCTAGACCCACTTTCCAATTGTAGCCTAGCAGTCCAGTTCTTATGATGCTACCTCTTGAAAGTAAAGCCTCTGTAGTTCTTATCTACTGCTCTTTACACTGTATGCCATGTCTCTGTCTGAAATTAGCCTGATTCCCCACCATTTTGATTTCCCTGAATTTAAAGCCCAAAATTAAACAATGCCCTAAGAGTACTGTTACCAGAGGGTGATACAGTGCCAAGAATCTTCAAAATAGGATCAAGTTTATGGATTACAAAAGACAATGTAATTCATCAATCAGTCATTGAAGAATTATGGTAAATTTTACCCAGGTTTGCTTAGGATGTGTGTCAGATTCTCAGAGTCTTTGTACCATAAAGTCAGGCACCCTTCCCAAGTGAGCTTTCTTATTGCTAAGCTCCAAATGGTTTTGGTGCTATTGACACTAAGAATAATGAGTAGGAATGTCAGTTCCAGATCTTTATATTGTGAGCTAGAACATAAGTGTGGGTCCAAATAAAAAACACTGTCTTTTAAACTGTACTATTTAGGACACTAAAAGTTTACCATTCAAAAGTATGGCTGCTTTACTTCTTTGTTTTAAGGAAAGCTTATAATTTTCAGTTTTTATATTGACGATGTATAATTAATGAAAGTGTTGATTTTCAAAAGTTGTAGTAAAACTCTGTGTAGTAAAAGTGGTGGGAATGTGTTTTTATTTATTTATTCTGCAGTATGGCATGCAGCTGTACCAGAATTACATGCATCCATATCAAGGTAGAAGTGGCTGCAGTTCTCAGAGTATATCACCCATGGTAAGCACCAAGTTTTTGAACCTACATTTTATTTTATATTTACATTAATTTGCAATCACATTACATTATAAATGTACATTTCCATTCTTTCCTTTTGGTCAAGTAAAGTAACTTTTTGGCACCATCCTAGTATCATGTTATATTGAACTATTTTTTTTTGGATTTTATATGATTGCAGCCTATGTGATAAAATCACAATAGTCAGGCACACATGAAGTATTCAATTAAAATAATGTTTTATGTTAAAGAAAAACTTTAAATATTTGAAAGAATTATGAGAGTGATTCTGTGTCATTACATTTGAGGATTAGAAAATAAGATAATTTATAGAACATTGTCCTTGAGATTGTAGATCTTTCTTAATTATTGATTTGATTGTGGGTTTATTTATTTAAATATTAATTCTGGGATTATCATAGCCTGTGAGCTCTTTTGCATTCTGACTTTCTAACAATTAAATTTTTAAAGTTCCAGGTCCTTGAAAAGCATACTGCTCTCCAGGAAACCCAAAAGATGCAAGCCAAAATACAGGTTGTGCATTGCGTTAAGACTAGCACCGCTTCACAGATTTATACTAAATGCCACTTGGATATTTACAGGCAGATACATTTTTTCCCTTCTTTGGGACCTAATTTTAATTTCCTGTGCATTAACACAAGAAATTTATTTCTGAACTCCAAGTTTATGTTCTGCTATTTTTGCTTTTGCTCCTTGAGTATATTAGGAATTCAGAAGTATGAGCCCATGTTACAATCAGCTAATGTGCTACATTTCCACTTAGGTTAAAACATGCGTTTCATGGCTGTGACCAAAGAAGGTGCATTTCCCCACATGTAACGTAGCATATAAAATGCTCAGCTCTAGGACTGAGGCATGAAATAATGTTGATTATGAAGTCTGATAGACTAATATGGAAAAAGAACTCCAATGCTGTAGTTACGTTGCTTTACGTTATGGAAGAGTAACTTTTCATCTTTGTATCATATGACTTTTTAGCCCTAAAATAAGAAACTAAGGAATGTAATGAATTTTTATAAAAGCAATAGCTTTAAGGTGAGAATTTTTACAATTTGCCAGCTTACCGTAATCTTTTAATTCATATATGTATATATGAATAATGAATTTTATTATCTTAATCCTTTCCTAAATCCTTCTAAATTTCTTTTAAAGTTATTAGGATGAGCATGTTAATAGCAGCCATGATTTGGAGGCAGTTATTATTTAGTGTCCTCTTAATCATAGAAAAAAATGTTATAAAGTAAGTACTTTCTAGTCTCAGCACTGTCATTAGTGTACAAATACGGTATTATTCTTGCTTCTTTCCGTTGAAAGTGATCCTACTGTTGATCAGCACGTCTATGGCATATTGGTTAACGTAGCTTTACTTGTTCAGCACCTTGTATAAGAAAAGACATTCCTTGAGTGAATTGGCTGTAAATAGGGATAGAAGGACAAGAGGTTTAAGTCTCTGTGTGATGAGAACAAGGACCTGTCCTGTATCGCAGTTGACATGATCAGAGAGAATAGCATCAAGAATTATATCTCTACTCTTCTTAATTTTCATGAAGGAAACTAAGAAGGTTGGGGAGGTATTTGTGTTTATTTTGGTGTCTATACAGAATCCCAGGATAATTTCTACATTATCATGAAAGAATCAGTGACCTATATCCTGGATGCCAGTGTGTCTCACCTGCCTCTGCTGGTTTTCATTGAGGCCCCATGTTCAAGGACAACAGGGAAAAGTTCACATACTTTAGTTATAGTTTTAAAGGGACAATATTGTCTTCTTCTCCAGGGATTCATTTTGAGAAGGGAAATGAGAAAAAAATTATCATACCATAATGAACATCATAACTATATATAGCACATAATATACATCCCATCAGCCTTTGAAATGAGAATCATCAGCAGATATTTCAAGAAGCCAAATGTATTTGGTCCTTTTTAGGATAATAAAAAGGATTCATTTAAAGGAGCATCTGTTAATATGGTCCTGGCCAGAACACGGGGATGGGACAAACAAGTCAACTGAAGTTCTTATTATTTTTCACATTTGACTCTGAGCTAGACATCCCAAACTGCACTTTCTTCCCTGTACCTCCCATTCCGTGGTACATAAAAGAACCTTAGATAGGGCCTGTTATTATCTTTACCATAAGCGTGACCTTGATTGAGTCACTGCCGTCCTACAGTATAAAATAAGGGGAACAGTTGCATGATCTCTAGAATCGATTACACCTCTGATGTCCTGTGGCTCTGTATGACACTGATGAGAGAACAATGTCTGAGGAAATTCTGTGCCCTCTTACTAAGGCCACAGTGCTACACGTTTATGTAGCTCTTTCAAATGGGGTGACAGGGAGTGAGTGACTACGAGTTGCTGCTTAGCTAAGCTGCCTGAAAAACATTTCATGTTCCAACCTCACTAAAAGTGTTTGGATCTGATCTCAAGGTGTGGTCTGGATAATCCAGGAGATACCCAAGCCTCTTCTTTCTTAAAAAGAGAGGCATGCCATTAAAATCATGGACCCTTTTTTAGGGCTTGCCTATTTATCCCACCAGAAGGAAGAGCTAGAAAAAGGGACAATTATTTGAGAAATACACTGATTCTGAATGTTATCAACATCGCTTTTCTATGTGAAAGAAATTGAGCTGAAAATGACCTTTTGGTTCAAGTCAGATTTTGCTTCACTTCCATTTCTTTGTCCACCAAAGGTAAACTATTAATTTTTCATCCACCACCTGCCATTCAGTAGAAAACATTTTCTATATTCCTGTGTTTTCCCCTAGTGTAGTTAATGTAGCAAATGAAAATACTTATTTGTATCGTAGACTCCCCACTTAGGTCAAGTAATTATGTAACATGGGATCTTATTTTACATTTCAGCCTGTCATATTATAGGAGAAAAATGAAAAAAAGAATAAGAACTGGTTATGTTTACTTTTGTTTCCTAACGGTATTTTTATGTTATCAGAACCTTGTGATTACAGAGCCCATCTTGGCATGTGAAGGCAGAGATATTATAAGGATAAAGCTATCATTATGATTGAGATTAGTTACTCTCTGGCTTGGGCAGGTGGAAGCTTTTCATTAATGTCAGCAAAGCAAAAGTATATCCATCTGGTCCACAGCCCAGCACAGAAGATCATGGGGTGAGAAGGGCAAAGTAAGGTGTGACAGCAAATAGAGATTACAGAGACAGCATCTGTCTGGAAAGAGCAGCTGTCAGTTATGAAGGCTCCTATAACAAATGAAAGATTGCACGCCGGATCTCCAGAAATAAAGATGAACCATAATAAGATTGTGGACCACTACAGCAAGGTTTCAAGAGGAAATAACAAATGCTAATAAAGTGGGATGTATAACGCAGTGATAAATGATCCCCCCCTCCCATTTTTGTATGGACCAGGTTTTGTTTCAAGCAGACATTTGACTAGAGTCTGTTAGACCAAGCAGGGTATGGCTGAATCCATGTGGAGAGAGAGAAAATGGTCTTAAGCCAGGAGTCTCCAGGTGTATGTTGGCTGATCCTTTACAATGAGAACTCCGGTTTTTGCGTTGCTCTTCTATTAATGACGAGTGGGGAAAAACTATTAAACATTGTTCATGCTGGTTTTGGATGTTTTGTCTTTTAAGAGTTTTAATTCTTATCAATTGAGTGACACTTTTTTTAAAAAAACAACATCTTTATTGGAGTATAATTGCTTTACAATGGTGTGTTAGTTTCTGCTTTATAACAAAGTGAATCAGCTACACATTTACATGTATCCCCATATCCCCCTCCCTCTTGCATCTCCCTCCTACCCTATCCCACCCCTCTAGGTGGTCACAAAGCACCGAGCTGATCTCCCTGTGCTATGAGGCTGCTTCCCACTAGCTATCTATTTTACATTTGGTAGTATATATAAGTCCCTGCCACTCTCTCACTTCGTCCCAGCTTACCCTTCCCCCTCCCCATGCTGAGTGACACTCTTAACTGAAGATTCTGACAACTGTTTTTTTTTTTAGGATGCATGACTTGGGTTGGCACACTTTTTAAAAGACGGTTACGAAGTAGAGCCCTAAACAAAGAAAAAAATAAAAATAAGGTCCAGGTTTTGGATGTTTTATTTTCACCTTCAGAGACTATGGATACAAAAAGTAATTCGCAAAAAAGATGACTTTATTACTTGTTTAAAATTATGTTTGTTTAAAGATGTCTTCCTTTTATATCAGTTCTTCTTTTGTCATTCAGACTTATTTTTGCAGCTCTCATTTTGCCATGTTCATGCTCACAAGATGAAAAAACATTCACGTATTAAATCATAGAAATTTTAATATTATGGAGTTATCTGAATTATTTCACTAAATTTCGTTTTCTAAGTTAGAGAAAAGTTGATGTGATAAACTTTTAAAATACATATTGTTGGTTTGTTATAAAATATGGGTACTATTTGTTTCTAAAGAAGTGATGTAAGTCAGTCTGTTACAGCTTTAGTGTATCTTGAATCTTAATAAGTAAATAGATTTGACATTTAAATGATCATTAATGAATCTCAAAGCATAATAGAGCAGTGAGTTTGGAAGTGATGGATCTTCTTAGCCACAGGAAAGGTTATTCTTTTCTAAATATGAAGAGATATGGTTGCTTTAGAAGAAAGACAGACATGCTTACCTTGAAAGCTTTTAATCTCTTTATTCAACACTTAATTCAATGACCTTAACAAATAACTGTATAACTTATTTAACCAAAATATTTTACAGCACCATTTTCTGTTGAATATGTATTGTTAACTTTTTAATTTCCTGCTAGCCACCTTTGGAACCACATCCTAAAATGGAAACGTATTGCCAGCAAAGCACTGAAAGGTAACTTCAAAGATGTTTTCAAGGTAAAAAATGTGCTTTTTTTCCCCAGAGAAGTATATCAGAGAATTCCCTGGTAGCAATGGACTTCTCAGGCCAGAAAAGCAGAGTTATAGAAAATCCCACTGAAGCCCTTTCAGTTGCAGTTGAAGAAGGACTAGCTTGGAGGGTACAAATTAGCTTCATGTTCTTCAAAATATTTATGATTTGAATTTGTTTCTCCCCGAAAGTTAAAATTTGTTTCCCACTTCCTTGCACAGAAAAAAGGATGTTTACGCCTGGGCACTCATGGTAGCCCCACTGCGTCTTCACAGAGCTGTGCCACAAACATGGGTATGTCTCTGCATATTCACTGTGACTAATTGGGTGGCGAGATGTGCATTTAGATGTAGTCATTGCGGGGTTAGGGTAGAAAGTACACATAATTAAATTGTGATCATTTCAAACAAATCTTTGTATTCCTCCACTTTATTTCTTCAGCTATCCACCGGTCCCAACCATGGTTTCACCACAAAATTTCTAGAGAGGAAGCTCAGCGATTGATTATTCAGCAAGGTCTAGTGGATGGGTAAGTTTGATTTTGAGTAGCACTGATTTTGATTTCTCTTATAATCAGTAATGACTTATTCAACACACACAGAGAGTTTTGACTTCAGCTTATTAAAACAGAAGTGACTTTATTCTATAAGGATGGTTGTCATTGAATCCTAGCAATACCTATACAGTACCTGTTACATAGTGTGTGCTTAGTATTTGCGCATAAGGAGAAGATAGCTGAACAGGATGCTCTGCTCTTAACCAGTGATCACTAATATTACCCATTCTGTGCATCTCAGATATTAATTGATGGGGGGAAAACTGAACTTGTTTTGGCGTGTCAACATTTTGATTTGAACAAATAATATGTTTGCAAAGTATGGTTTGTGTCATGACACTATCTTACGTGTTATACATTTTTTTAGGTTTGATGCAGGGTGTGTTAAAGTAAAAAGCTGTTTCTTATATATTTAGACTGTCTTATTTTTTTCTTTTTGTTTACACCCCTATTTTCTTTTCTCTAAATTTTAACAGTTTAAAGGAATATAAACCTATGAAAACAGTACGTTTTGACTCTTCTCATGTTATCTTTTAGTGGGATACCACAGAAGAGACAGGAGAAACAGAAAATTTATTATGCAAGATTTATGATCTAAAGAATTTTCTTTTTCTCAGATTACTCAGTATTTCAGATATCAATACTTCCTATAATACTAGCTGAATTCTCTTCCCAAATGCAATACAAGTTAAGGAGCTTGTATTGAGGTTTGGATGAGAAATAAAACCAGCATCAATTTAAACAAGTGGTAATGGGATCTTATATCTTCATGGGTTGGCTTAAGATGATGGCAAAATTTCAAGGTGATTTAATACTGACATTTGGATAAAAATGCACCTTCACATGGAAGATTATTAATAGCAAGTCAGCATTTCAGTAGACTCTAAATAAGAAAAGATTTCAATATACTTCTCTGCATGGAACACGGTCTTTTCAGATATAAATCTGAGCAATCAGCAGAATTACCATCTAAGGCCAAGAAAAGAAATAAATCACAAAGAATTGTCAAAATGTTTTGGAGGATTATAATTTCCCTTATTTCTGAGCCCATTTTTTGTAAATTGAATGAAATAATTGCATAAAGAATGACAGTATCTTTATTTTTTTTAATTTTTAATTAAAAAATGGGTTATTTGGGGTATTCTTTTGGAAAGATGTGATGATGCCAGGCAATCCACTAGGTGGTAGTGGTGTTCTACTCAGGAATGGGGAGAGAATTAAGCTTGATTGACCAGTGAAACTCCCTTTTGTCCCATCTCCTAGAGATGTAATGTCGGAACCTCACACAGCACAGATGAAATGGATAATCTCATCAGACATCTGTGATGGCTCAGCTTTGGCTGTCTCTTCGCCCAGGCACAGTGAGATTAGTATTGGAGTCACCAGTGGGGACTGTTTGCACAGTCTGTTTGCCAACAATTAATATAAAGCTGGTTATGCACTGAATTGCCAGTTAAGAATCCACGCCTGGCAGCATTTTTCTCAGGCCATTAGGCCATGTTTTGTTTTTCTAGCCTGTTATAGAGGCTTTTCTGCTGCATTCTTCAAGGTTAAATTACATGTTGTTTGGGTGTTTCTTTTACTTAAAATATTTTGCTCAAACATTTAATAAATGATTTCAGGATTGATTTTTTAGAATATATTCATTTCTCACTTTCTGTTGTGTATGTAATAGTAGGAACCAGAATCAAAAGAAAGGATCCAGTGTAGAAGAGGGAGTTAAAAATTATTTCACTCTAAATAATTTTCTTTTTTTAGGGCCTAACATGACCCGGAAGTTAAAATAACAATATGCTAATGGCTTATTCTCTGTACCAAAGAGTTACATGTGAATACCCAGCTTTCCCAGTGGAAAAAGGACGTAGCACTAATTATTGATGCCAGCATAGCATTATACTGGTTATTGTGAGCAAGCAATCTGACAAATGGCTGTGTATTTATCCTACTAAAATTAAATTAGCTCTGATGATAGTTTTATAGTATAAGGTTTATGTTATACCATATTGTGTACCATGTTGGATAATCCCATCATTGAATACATAGTAAAGGAAAACTCTGGCTACATTTATGAATATACTTCCTGGATTTGGTACAGGCTATATTTCTATGAAATCCATGAGTAAATGTAGAAAAATATTGAAATCCTTCTCTCTCTTTAGAGTTTTCTTGGTACGGGATAGTCAGAGCAACCCCAAAACTTTCGTACTGTCAATGAGTCATGGACAAAAAATAAAGCACTTTCAAATTATACCAGTAAGTAATTTGTGATTTCATATTCGTATATTAAAGATGATCTTAATGCATAAGCTTTTGGAAACTTTAGTTTTTTTTGCTTCTTTTATTAAATATAATTTGGGAACTTGTGCTTTGACTAGAGTTAAGTTTGGCAGAAATGGTTTTATGAGCCTGAATTAATATAAGAAATACAGGAATTGCAAAAATTAAATTTCCCTTTTCCCATGAAATATGATTTGGTAATATTGTATAGACCCCATGCCACCTATTGTTAAAAGGCCACTGAAAATTCCTTCTCCTGAATTCCTCTAATGGTTCTTTAAAAATCGTTATTTTCAAGCCCTTTCTCCTCTCTTGTCCCAAAAATTTTTTTTGGTGTTTTTTGTAGTTTTGTTTTTAATCATTATGGATAGGTACACAGGTGTTGTGGAACTGGAGATCATTATTTAAACTATTCTGAGCACATTAAAAAATTTCCTGTAATTCTGCTTTCATGTGGCACAACTTGCTTTGGGATTTTTTTGTTGCTTCTGCTGCTTTTGTGTGTGTATGTGTGTGTGTGTGTGTGTGTGTGTGCACGTGTATGTATGCATGTGGTCTGTGTATTGGAACCAGATAGTGTGGAACAGAGATTCAGTCTACTTTCAAGAAAGTATTACATCAGATTGCTAAGTTGCTAGTGTTTTCTTTTTTTTGAATGACCTCTTTTTGGAACTATCTAAAGTCCATGTGAAGTTATCTTCCCCACTTCATTGATTATGTGAGCGATGTCCCTGGCACGTATGAATTGCTTAATGCCTGAAGATCTCACTGCAGAAAACAAAAACAGAAAAACCCCAAAATGCTGTCATTCCACTAACACAATATTTGATTTCTCCAGAATCAGTTTACTGATACAAATTATGGTGAATATTCATTTTTAATATATTAAGTAAGGCTTTAGGTAGACAACTACTAGAAATGGAAATTAATTTCTGTAGGTGGGAGTATTAAAATCTTTTGTTTACTTTTACACTGAATAGTGCCGATTTCTCACTGTGTACTGTATTGATTCAGAATAATCCTACTATTCTAACTACTGAATGTTAAGAGAATTTAGAGACAGAGAAAGTAGAGCCACACTGCTTACCTTAGGATCAGATGGTATTTCTTTTAAATGCAAGTGAAGTTACAAAGAAGAAGTGGACATGCCATAACATTCTTTTCATTGTCCTTTAGTATTATAAACACATCAATTTTGGCATTTAAAGATGCAGTATGCAATAGAATATGATTGTCTTTCTGGGTATTTTGCACTTCTTACCAGTTGTTGTTTTTCCTGTTGCAGGTGGAAGATGATGGTGAAATGTTCCACACCCTGGATGACGGGCACACAAGATTTACGGATCTAATCCAGCTGGTGGAGTTCTATCAACTCAATAAGGGCGTTCTTCCTTGCAAGCTGAAACATTATTGTGCTAGGATTGCACTTTAGCCAAACAAGAAGTGACTTGTTAAACTGCTGAAGAAAAAGGACTCAAGAAAAAGAAAGACCATAAATAAGGGTGAAAGTATTGCCATGGTGAAAAGAATCTATTTCTCTTACAAGTTACAAAAAATAGTTTGTGCATTACAAATAAGTAAAGATTTGGATTGACATTACCTTCATCATTGAAATATTAATTAGTTAAAATTAAACCTCCAAAAAAAAATAATCTGGTGTGTTCTTGTGTGATTTTCCATTACTATAATATTTTCTTCAAATATGCACATTTTAAACATCTTTCTGTCCTTATTTACTATAGCAACATTAGAATTCTCAACCACAAAATATGAAAAAAAGTTGGGGCTCAGAATGAATTATTTGTGGACTGAATTTCAATTAACTACTGTTTTTGTAACTTAAGAAGTATGATAAAAACTTGCGTTAACAATTAAAAGAAGCTACTCACAACCTGTTAATAAAACTAAAAACTGGGCTTCCCTGGTGGCGCAGTGGTTAAGAATCTGCCTGCCAATGCAGGGGACACGGGTTCCAGCCCTGGTCTGGGAAGATCCCACGTGCCGCGGAGCAACTAAGCCCGTGAGCCACAACTACTGAACCTGCGCGTCTGGAGCCTGTGCTCCGCGACAGTGAGAGGCCCACGCACCGCGATGAAGAGTGGCCCCCACTCGCCGCAACTGGAGAAAGCCCTCGCACAGAAACGAAGACCCAACACAGCCAAAAATAAATAAATAAATTTATATAAAAAAAAAAAACTACAAACTATTTCGAATTGTATATTTTCTGAGTTTATTATAACCTTAAAATCAAATCATATTTTGAAATAGCAGCTTAAAATTATTTTGAAGTATTGATATATTGATTTTTTTCAGGATGACTTTTATTACATATTAAATTATTAATTATACTATAATATTTACACTGATATTGTACCTATTAGTGACACGTTATATTCACTGCATTTTTTTCATTCACTTAAGGATTGACTGGAACTATCTACTTGTTTTTAAGGAAATGATTAAAATATAGAGGGGATTTATATAATTTGCACATGCTTTCTCATGGCATGTAATCTGTCACAGTGTAACATTTTTCACATTAATATTTCACATTTGCCCCACGCTGTAACTTTCAGAAGTTTCTTTAGATCCTTATACAACTAGATGATTAACCTGATCAAAATGTTAAAATCAAAGATGCAAAATCTATTAAGATCCGAATAGGTAAATCCATGCTATTCTCTTTGCCTACTCCCTTTTCATCATCTTACCTTGGCAATGTCAGTATGGAAAAGGTTTTGGAAACGTGAGGCACCCACCTCCCTTATCACCTCACTGAGACCATCTAGAAAGTTTTCGCTGGGATTTATAACTCTATTTTTCCTACTTTTTGTGAGAAGGGTATTCACTGTTCTAAAAAAAGATGAGAAATAAAACATTAAATAAATGTTAAAATCATACAAAATATTGCTCATCTCCTCTGATCCTCGTAACAACATTTTGGGAAAGTTAAGAAGTTTTTTAAGAACAATATTTCAAAAATGCATACTGTAGTTTTAAATAAAAGCTATTCATGTTTGGTAATAGAGTATCTGAAAACATTCATACAATGCTAATAAAATCAATTATTACTGAAAAAGAAATACTGGCAGAATTTTAAAAATACTCAATTTGCTTTTAGCCAAAGCAAACCTAATTCTTAAAACACTGAAACTTAGAACATAAATCTGATGCTATAAAATATCGATCTGGTGTCTACAAAGGCTTGAATGACACATAGGACCCCTAAATAGAGGAGCAAGAGGTAAACACACTTGACCCTTTCAACCTTGTAGAGTATCTCTGATTATTTCTGACTTATTGCTGATTTATAAAAATACTTTGTGTTTTGAACTGATATGCATTTTCTTATTTTGCACCAGGGTCAAATAATTGACAATATCAGAAAATATAATATTTTAAATGCTAGACTCTCATAAATTGACCAATTTGTGCTTGTCTTTGTTACTTGTGCCTCTAACTTCATTCACAATCTAAATTTATTATTGTGGAGCCCAGATTTTGTACGTAATTGCTCATTTTGGTCTTAAAGCATGAGCCAAGAAAAATTATTGAGGAAAGGCTGACATTATCCTTCCTGATTCCTTCTGATAAAAGGTTTTGAACACGTGTGTATGTATGTAAATCTTATATGAAATTAAATCTGAGAGTGTCAGACACATCAAGAGTTAGTACAGTATTAAAATGGATTTCCAAGAAAAATGTGAATTACCTTTGGATTATTTTTCGTTTTGGTTTAGCCAAGTTTTGCTATCTTGCACCATTTTAGAGTGGGATTAGGTCAGATTAGCTCTATGTTTTCTTCTTTTTTTCTTTTCATTATGTTGGAGTTAGTATACTTTATTCTCCTAGAAAGAAAAAAACCCCAGCAGATCTGGTCCACATTGTTCTTTTTCATTTTTTTAAATGGAAGAATTATTTATTTTGAAACATTCAGGAAACCTAGGTCAAACAAGATAAAAATTATGAGTGTTTCAATTCAGAATAATTACTTGTTTCACATGTATAATGGTGCAAAGACCTGACTGATTTGAGTATATTAGTTGGAGATTTTTATCTTAGCTCTATTTTAGGGTGGTCAGCATCAGTTAATCAGAGGCCCATGGGGTCTCTAGCTTCTGATCACCAACAGTGCCAACTCTACATATGGTAGTTGTGTTATGGTAGGGATATCAGACTATCACCTGGATTATGATTTCTCTGAAGAGGAAAGATTATCATTGGTTATGGTTACAATTTGGTGTTTCAAGCTGGCTCCATATTTAGAAAGCTCTTCCCTCTATTGCCAGGCATTCTTAAGCTTTTCTGTGCCTTGGATCCATCTAGCAGCCTGGTGAAATTTATGGACCCTCTTCACAGAATGCCTTTAAATGCAGAAAATAAATAGAATTTCAAAGCACAGTAATTATAGAAACATAACTGTACAATTGTATATGTAGGTGGACCCCGGGTGGAAATGCTGCTGTAGCGTGGCCTGCTGTGTCTCCTGGCTGTGTTGACTGTTGTCCATATAAAGCCTCTAGTTTTCTGTCTCACGTTCTGTAGGGAATACAGGAGCTGATTCTCAGTCAGTGTTAACCCACACCAGTGGGGCACAGAGTAGTTTGCTTGAGATGCAGGGTTCTTGTAACACTTATTGAACACTCAACCAAACCTTCATACCTGCCTCTTGTGGGATTATCACCTCCTGCCAGCGCTGGCTCCTACACTTTTACCATCTGTGACACTTAGGCATGCTCATAACCAGGGCACTGCTTGTAATGTCTCTAACTGCATGTATCTCAGACCACAAATTATAGATGTGAACAAGAGAAAGGCAAGCGTTTGGGCTGAGCACATAACTGTACTCACCCAAAACATCATTGCAGAGATCCCTCAATTTGAGAAAGGGATCTGAGTGAATTTTTAACCAGCATAAATACTTGTTTCTACAGTGGGGTATCAGGTGACTAGAAGATTGAAAACCTGCTCCAGAGACCCCCACCTAGACAACACAGGAATTGAGCTAACACATGGCTGAGTGGAGGAAGAAAAAAGGACTCCTAGGTGATGGTGCATCTCTGGGAAATTAGTAAACTTTCACTGAATGAATGTGTCCCTGGTTGTACACTTAGAGTGGATTCTGCTCCCCTCAGAAGCTCTTGTAATGTTGGCAATCTGATTAGGAGCTGAAAACAATGCTGTCACCTTGTGTGCTTGTTAAGTTCACTTCAGCATGTACTGAGTGCCTATTATGTGAAAGGCACTTTTAGAGATGCAGAATTGAATATTAGAGTATTGGATACACAAATATGTGTCCTAGAAGCCAAGCTGGATAAGTGTTATAAATACAATGGGAGAGAGACATTGGTTACACTTGCTGGGAATGATGGGAAGAATGAGATGGGTCCTGGAAGGCCTGTAGGATTTATATTTACAAAACCTTGGAGAAACAGCTGACAGTGTCGTCAAAGGGGGAGTGGCAATGTCAGGCAGCATGGAAAGTGCACAGATTGAATTTAAGAGTTTTTCAGCAAATGATAGCTTCATTGTAACTGAAGTACACAGGGCATGTGACAGAGGGGAAGGCCATGGCTAATAGGACTGGAAAGGCAAGCTTGGCAAAGTGGTTTACATTTTAGTTAAGGAAAGCCATGGCCAGGCACCCCATTTCATTTTTACCTGGTTGAAATCAGGAATGGGCTTTATTAGTCTTTTTATCTCTTTTAAACCAAAGAGCTCATCAAGAAGCCATTGCAATAGTCTGGGCAATAATCAGGAGAGCCTGCTCTAGACCCATGGGCATGAAAAAGTGATTTTATGGAGTGGGGAATCATCAGTGTTATCATCAGACATTGGAGAAGCAAAGGGAGGAGTTGAAAATTATGAGTAGGTTTAGGGCCAAAGAAACTAGGAAGACTGTGATCATTATGATGGTAACAAAGTTCCAATTTTAACAGATGTCACTGGAATTCTTCGAAAAATAATTCTCTTTATTTAGAACCTCTTTATATAGGAAGGTGAGCCTGAAGGCTTGATGCTGAAAAAAATAGGTAAGTACAGAGAACTTCATCTTGCATTGGAAGATAATTTGGGCATGGAAGTGGACTGGGGAGGCAGCAACAGAATGAATCAAGGGGCCTAATGAGATGGTGGGAGGCTGGAAGCTGAGGAGAAAGATGGCCGTTGGCAAAGTCCTGAGACCAGGTGGTAAAAAAGACTCTTAAGAACATGGATATTGAGGACATATTTCTTGGGATGTTTGCTGTGTGGTTCTACAATTTAACAACCTTTCATTTTCCCAAACCTGATATGAAGTCTCCACACATACAAATGATTTGGAAGAGAGTTGTGGTAGAAAGTCCAGAGAAAGGACCATGCTCCACATCAAGGTTTAGGTGGAACGCAAGCAAATAAAATTTCAGCAGAAATAGGAAATTCAAACAACAGGGACAAATGTCAGAAATTTTGAGTTGGGCTTTGGCCTTCCAAGTAGATGTAGTTTGTTTTACAACAACCAAAAAGCAGTCCGCCCTCAGCTAAGATATAATTTTCACTTTCTGTAATCGTTACAAAAAAATCACCCTTTGTTTGCCTTAGCAGCAACCCTAACTCATTCCCTGCCCTCCCCCTTTATAATGTACCTTCTTGCGCATCACCGTTTCTTCACTTGCTGTGACTCAATCGCTGACATTCCCCCCTACCTCCCTGAAACTGTGTAGCCACATAAAAGGAAAAAATTCAGACCTTTCTTACATGCTCTTTCAGCAACTTTGGTGCTGCTAACCACTCTCTCCTTCTTGAACCATTCCCTTCTTTTGTTTTCCGTGTCAACAAAATCCTTACATTCTTCCTATCCTGCTGGATGCCTCTTCTTGGTCTTCTTTACAAACTTGTTGCCCTTTTTGCTCATCCCTTAAATCTTGCTATGCTCAGCTACGTCCTAGGATTAATTTCCCTCCCTCCTTATTTTACTCCAACCCTGTAGACTCTTTCCTTTATTCTCATGGCTTCACATACCGTCTTAAGTGGCTTTAAAACTTGTGCCTCCTTTCTGAACTTTAGATCCATTTATTCGGCTACTTGTTCAACCTCTCCATTTGTGTATCTTATAGTTACATCAAACTCTACATTTCTATGGATCTCTTTATCTTCCCTCAAGACCTGATCTCCTCCAGAGCTTCACAGCTCAGTAACCGTGCTACCACCAGCTTTCCAAACAGCAACCTAGAAAGTATCAAGTGCTGTAAACTGTCAATTGTATCTGTGTATTTCTCTCCACTTCCATTGCCATTGCACAGATCTGGGCCACTTTCTTTCCTAGACTACTATAGCAGATTCTTGGATGGTCTTTCTTTTTCTGATCTTTCTCTATACCCTCCCTCCTCAAGTTCATTCTATACTCTACAGAGTGATCTCTCAAAAATACTTGATCATACCACTCACTCCCCTACTTAAAAACTTCAATGGCTTCCTACTGCCTTTGGATAAAGCCTTTTTAAAAGGGCTATGAGGCTTTCATGATTTGGCCTTTGTATTTCCAGCATTATCTTTAGCCACTCTTCCTTGCATTCTATTTTCCAGCTAGCCAATTCCCTGAAATAGACTCTATTCTGACATGTTTTCTTTGGCTTTGGCCCTTGCACATACTGGTCCCTTTATCTTGAACACATTTCTTTACCGTTCTCTCCAACCCAGGTAACCCTTTCCCCCTTTTGGGGCTTACGTAACATACTATTTCTTCCGGAAAATTTTCTTGACTATAGATTAGGTTAGGTTACCCAACAATATGTTCCTCCCACTTTTCTGTTACAATGCTTGTCACACTCTATTGAATTAGTCATTAATTTTTGTTTTCTCTATTAAGTCTAAGTTCCTGGCAAGAAAGGACTTTGTTCATGGTTGTAGCCTCAGAATTTAGCAGAGTATCTAAGGCAGATATTAAGTGCTCAATAGAGATTTGTTGAATGAATCAATACAATGATGAGGAGGAACAGAATATAAGATCAGTTTTTTAACTCCTAAATCTGGAGTTCCTATGGAACATCCATGAGGAAATGGTTTCAGACATTATAAGATAAAAGTCAGAATTCAGGTATACCCTGTGATCATTTACCTAATCATGATAATGATGATATTTCAGTTTCCCTCCATCCTTATTTTATTCTCCTTCATTGAAAATTTATACTTATTAAAAATTGCTTTCACATTGAATTCAGTTGAAAACATCCAGAATTCTGATCGTGTTTTTCTGGGCTGGTGGCATGGTATCTCTCCTATTCTGCTTTTAAAAACTGCTGGAGTCTCAGTACTCAGCAAACCTATAAATTCAATACAACCCTCATCAAGATCCTACTGGATTTTTTCCCATGCTGTAGTAATGATTCTAACTTTGTCCAGAAAAATAAACATATAAGAACAGCCAACAGTACTTAGAAAACAGTGGGGTGTTGCTCTAACATATTAAAACGTACATAAAGTAAGAGTGATTAAAATAATTTATCAAACAACTAATGTGATTATTGTGTAATTGAAACTGAGCAACCTGTTTTTGGTTGTTGTTGCTGAGGACTCACAAGAGAAGAAAGCTACTCTTTTTCCTATCCTTACTTCAGAAAGCAGAGACTAACATTGTGATTGTAAATATCTGAGCTACCCTCACACCTGAAAAGAGGTGGTAAAACCTTGTCTTTTAGAAGTATTGAAGGGTAGTAAAAGCTAGATTATCCAAAGAGGAGAAAAGGGATTTATTTGTATGTTGCAAGAAGTGGAAATGGCCTAACCAAAGGGGAGATAAATATAGTCTAGCTGAAATTGAGAAGCAGATGGTGGTTTGGGTTTTACTTTTGAGGAGCAGAAATCTGTGTCCCTCTTATCCACAGCTCTGTGGATGGGCAGATGATTGGAGAATGCCTGGGAGATGAGACTCTAAGTATTTTATCTCAGAGAGCAGAGACAAGGGCTTCTGTGGCAGAACCTGGAGACAGGAGACTGCTCAGAGCGCCAAGGGTAACCTGATGGCAGAAGATCCATGTGACAGCAACATATTTTAGCAAAAGGATCAAATGGTGCTAATTGCCAAAGAGGAAGATCAAGCCACAGCCTTTGGTGCCTGGGACCGTGCCTTGGATTTCTATAAAGGTAAAGTTGGCTGCACTCAAGTGTCATTGAGCAAATTCACATTTCTTTAAAATGGAAAAGAGAAGCCAAAGAAAGAATAAAGAATATGCATGGAATTAGAATCAATGAGGAAACAGTTGAGTTTTTTAGGTTTGATGGGACAACTAGTATTTCACAACTCCCTACTTTACTCTTTACACCATAATAAATTTCAGATAGTTCAAAAACCTAAACATAAAATATGAAGTCATAAAGAACTGGAAAAATTATAGAGGAATATTTCTGTAAAACTGTGGTTGTATTTGATCATTAAAGCCAGAAATAAAAGAAGCACTGAAACATACAAAGTTAAAATCTATACAAAAAAGGAATACCACCACCATAAATAAGGCTTAATAACAAAAGAAAAATTTGATAAAATATTCATAACATTATTAACAAAAAATAAGATTAACATTGCTATTGTGCGAAATGCCTTTACATATCAATAAACAAGACATGCATTCTAAGAGAAAAAAGGCAAAGAAATAACTAACAGCCAATTTAAAAAAATAGATCGCCAATTTACATATAAAAAGAAGTTCAGTCTTATTAGCATTCAGGAACTAAAATTTAAATTTTGATCAGTTATTTCTTTTCCAAATAGATTGGCATAAAGTATTGTCAAGGAGGGAAACATTAAACATCCCCACCATGTTATTGGTGGGAATTTCAAGTGCTCCATACTTTTGGTAGAATAGTTAGGCAATATTTTGTTTGAGATTTAAAAATTGAGATATAACTGACATATAACATTTTATTAGTTTTAGGTATACTCAAATACACAATTTGTTATATGTATATATTGTGAAATGATTACCAAAATAAACTCATCCATCACTACCCAGAGTTACAATTTTTTTCTTGTGAAGAGAACTTTTAAGATCTACTCTCTTATCAACTTTTGAATATATAATACAGTATTGTTAACTATAGTCACCATACTATGAATTACATCCCCAGGACTTACTTATCTCATAACTGAAAGTTTATGCCTTTTGACCACCTTCACCTCTTTCACCCAACCACCCCACACCTCTGGAAACCACTAATCTGTTCTCTGTATCTATGAATTCAGTTTTTTTTAGATTCCATCATTCAGTATTTGTCTTTTTCTGTCTGACTTATTTTGCTTAGTATAATGTCCTCAAGGACCATCCATATTGTTGAAAATGGCAGGATTTCCTTATTCTGTGGCTGAATAATATTTGGCAATATATACATAAAATAGAAAATGTGAATTCCACTTTATCGAGAAACTCTATTTCTAGAAATTTATTCTAAGGAGAAAATTGGTCAAATAGTGTATCTAAATGTACTCATCAATTAGTTTGTTCACTTATTCATTCACACAACAGATATTTTGTTGGTGCCCACTGTATGCTTGACTATGAACAACTGATGTATATAAAAGACACAATCACTGATCTTGTGGAGCTTATGTTCTGGTTAAAGATATGGACAAAACAGAGAAAACAAATTAAAAATAGATTCAAATGACGTGTAAGGAACTACTAACAAGAATAAGAGAATAATGGGTAATGTACATTAGATAAGATGGCCAGAGAAGACCTCTCTGGGGAAGTGTCATTTAAGGGGAGACAAATAATTAAATATATTTACAATATATAAACAATGTTTATATATTTTGTTCTATGGTTGAAGAGTTTTCCAAGCAGTGAAAAGAACACATGCAAAAGCCCAAGGTAAAACAAAACATTATGTACTTGAGGAACAGAATGGTTGGGCGTGGTGTGGAAGGAGTGAGTAGCACAGATGATAGTAAAGACAGGTAACATTCAGATCATACAGGTCCTTTTAGGCAGGCCATGAAAAGGAATTTGGATTCTATTCTAAGGGTAATGGAAAGCCTTTGATGGCTTTTTCTTTTAATTGGAGTGAAATTGCTTTACAATGTTGTGTTAGTTTCTGCTGTACAATGAAGTGAATCAGCTATATGTATACCTATATCCCCTCCTTCTTGGACCTCCCTCCCACCCATCTAGGTTGTCACAGAGCACCGAGCTGAGCTCCATGTGCTATACAGCAGGATACAGCATGTATCCTGCTGTATAGCACATGCTATACAGCATGTGCTATCTATTTTACACATGGTAGTGTATTTATGTCAAACCTAATCTCCCAATTCATCCCACCCTCCCCTTCCACCGGTGTCCACATGTCTGTTCTCTATGTATGTCTCTATTCCTACCCGACAAATAGGCCGATCTGTACCATTTTTCTAGATTCCACATATATGCGTTAATATATGATATTTGTTTTTCTCTTTCTGGCTTACTTCACCCTGTATGACAGACTCTAGGTCCATCCATAACTCTACAAATGACCCAGTTGTGTTCCTTTTTATGGCTGAGTAATATTCCATTGTATATATGTACCACATCTTCTTTATCCATTCATCTATCGTTGGACATTTACGTTGTTTCCATGTCATGGCTATTGTAAATAGTGCCGCAATGAACACTGGGGTACATTGTCCTTTTGAATTATGGTTTTCTCAGGGTATATGCCCAGTAGTGGGATTCCTGGGTCATATGGTAGTTCTATTTTTAGTTTTGTTTTTTTTAAATTTAATTTATTTTTTTATATAGCAGGTTCTTACTAGTTACCTATTTTATACATATTAGTGTATATATACCAATCCCAGTCCCCCAGTTAAACCCACCACCCCCCGGCACTTCCCCCCTTGGTATCCATACGTTTGTTCTCTACATCTGTGTCTCTATTTCTGCCTTGCAAACCAGTTCATCTGTACCATTTTTCTAGATTCCATATATACGTGTTCATATACGATATGTGTTTCTCTCTTTCTGACTTACTTCACTCTGTATGACAGTCTCTAGGTCCATCCACGTCTCTACAAATGACGCAATTTTGCTCCTTTTTATGGCTGAGTAATATTCCATTGTACATATGCACCACATCTTCTTTATCCATTCATCTGTCGATGGGCATTTAGGTTGCTTCCATGACCTGGCTACTGTAAATAGTGTGGCAATGAACATTGGGGTGCATGTGTCTTTTTGAATTATGGTTTTCTCTGGGTATATGCCCAGTAGTGGGATTGCTGGGTCATATGGTAATTCTATTTTTAGTTTTTTAAGGAACCTCCATATTGTTCTCCATAGTGACTGTATCAATTTACATTCCCACCAACAGTGCAAGAGGGTTCCCTTTCCTCCACACCCTCTCCAGCATTTGTTGTTTGTAGATTTTTGGATGATGGCTCTTCTAACCGGTGTGAGGTGACACCTCATTGTAGTTTTGATTCTCATTTCTCTAATAACTAGTGATGTTGAGCAGCTTTTCATGTGCCTCTTGGCCATCTGTATGTCTTCTTTGCAGAGATGTCTGTTTAGGTCTTCTGCCCATTTTTGGATTGGGTTGTTTGTTTTTTTTGATATTGAGCTGCATGAGCTGTTTGTATATTTTGGAGATTAATCCTTTGTCAGTCGATTCACTTGCAAATATTTTCTCCCATTCTGAGGGTTGACTTTTCGTCTTGTTTATAGTTTCCTTTGCTGTGCAAAAGCTTTGAAGTTTCATGAGGTCCCATTTGTTTTTGTTTTTATTTCCATTACTCTAGGAGGTGGGTCAAAAAAGATCTTGCTGCGATTTATGTCAAAGAGTGTTCTTCCTATGTTTTCCTCTAAGAGTTTTATAGTGTCTGGTCTTACATTTAGGTTTTAATCCATTCTGAGTTTGTTTTTTTGTATGGTGTTAGGGAGTGTTCTAATTTCATTCTTTTACATGTAGCTGTCCAGTTTTCCCAGCACCACTTATTGAAGAGACTGCCTTTTCTCCATTGTATATCCTTGCCTCTTTTGTCATAGATTAGTTGACCATAGGTGTGTGGGTTTATCTCTGGGCTTTCTATCCTGTTCCATTGATCTATATTTCTGTTTTTGTGCCAGTACCATATTGTCTTGATTACTGTAGCTTTGTAGTATAGTCTGAAGTCGGGAGTCTGATTCCTCCAGCTCCGTTTTTTTCCCTCAAGATTGCTTTGGCTATTCGGGGTCTTTTGTGTCTCCATACACATTTTAAGATTTTTTGTTCTAGTTCTGTAAAAAATGTCATTGGTAATTTGATAGGGATTGCATTGAATCTGTAGATTGCTTTGGGTAGTAAAGACATTTTCACAATATTGATTCTTCCAATCCAAGAACATGGTATATCTCTCCATCTGTTGGTATCATCTTTAACTTCTTTCAACAGTGTCTTATAGTTTTCTGCATACACGTCTTTTGTCTCCCTAGGTAGGTTTATTCCTAGGTATTTTATTCTTTTTGTTGCAATGCTGAATGGGATTGTTTCCTTAATTCCCCTTTCTGATCTTTCATTATTAGTGTATAGGAATGCAAGAGATTTCTGTGCATTGATTTTGTATCCTTCAACTTTACCAAATTCATTGATTAGCTCTAGTAGTTGTCTGGTGGCATCCTTAGGATTATCTACTTATAGTATCATGTCATCTGCAAAGAGTGACAGTTTTACTTCTTCTTTTCCAATTTGCATTCCTTTTATTTCTTTTTCTTCTCTGACTGCCACGGCTAGGACTTCCAAAACTATGTTGAATAACAGTGGTGAGAGTGGGCAACCTTGTCTTGTTCCTGATCTTACAGGAAATGCTTTCGGTTTTTCACCATTGAGAATGATGTTTGCTGTGGGTTTCTTGCATACGGCCTTTATTATGTTGAGGTAGATTCCCTCTATGCCCACTATCTGGAGAGTTTTTTATCATAAATGGGTGTTGAATTTTGTCAAAAGCTTTTTCTGCATCTATTGAGATGATCATATGGTTTTTATTCTTCAGTTGTTAATGTGGTGTATCACACTGATTGATTTGCATATGTTGAAGAATCCTTGTATCCCTGGGATAAATCCCACTTGATCATGGTGTATGATCCTTTTAATGTGTTGTTGGATTTTGTTGAGGATTTTTGCATCTATATTCAACAGTGATATTGGTCTGTAATTTTCTTTTTTTGAGGTATCTCTGTCTGGTTTTGGTATCAGGGTAATGGTGGCCTCGTAGAATGTTTGAGAGTGTTCCTTCCTCTGCAATTTTTTGGAACAGTTTGGGTGTTAGCTCTTCTCTAAATGTTTTATACAATTTACCTGTGAAGCCATCTGGACCAGGACTTTGTTTGTTGGAAGACTTTTAATCACAGTTTCAATTTCATTACTTGTGATTGGTCTGTTCATATTTTCTGTTTCTTCCTGGTTCAGTCTTGGAAGGTTATACCTTTCTAAGAATTTGTCCATTTCTTCCAGGTTGTCCATTTTATTGGCATAGAGTTGCTTGTAGTAGTCTCTTAGGATACTTTGTATTTCTGTGGTGTCCGTTGTAACTTCTCCTTTTTCATTTCTAATTTGATTGATTTGAGTCCTCTCCCTCTTTTTCTTGATAAGTGAGGCTAAAGTTTTATCAATTCTGTTTATCTTCTCAAAGAACCAGCTTTTAGTTTTATTGATCTTTGCTATTCTTTTCCTTGTTTCTATTTCATTTATTTCTGCTTTGATCTTTATGATTTCTTTCCTTCTACTAACTTTGGGTTTTGTTTGTTCATCTTTCTCTAGTTCCTTTAGGTGTAAGGTTAGGTTGTTTATTTGAGATTTTTCTTGTTTCTTGAGGTAGGATTCTATTGCTATAAACTTCCCTCTTAGAACTGCTTTTGCTGCATCCCATAGCTTTTGGATCGTCGTGTTTTCATTGTCATTTGTCTCTAGGTAGTTTTGATTTCCTCTTTGATTTCTTCAGTGATCTCTTGGGTATTTAGTAGCGTATTGTTTAGCCTCCATGTGTTTGTGTTTTTTACCTTTTTTTCCCTGTAATTGATTTGTAATCTCATAGCATTGTGGTTACAAAAGATGCTTGATATGATTTCAGTTTTCTTAAATTTACCTAGGCTTGATTTGTGAACCAAGATGTGAGCTATCCTGGAGAATGTTCCGTGTGCACTTGAGAAGGAAGTGTAATCTGTTGTTTTGGGATGGAATTTCCTATAAATATCAATTAAATCTATCTGGTCTATTGTGTCATTTAAAGCTTGTGTTTCCTTATTAATTTTCTGTCTGGATGATCTGTCCATTGGTGTAAGTCAGGTGTTAAAGTCCCACACTATTATTGTGTTTCTGTAGATTTCCTCTTTTACAGCTGTTAGCAGTTGCCTTATGTATTGAGGTGCTCCTATTTTGGGTGCATATATATTTATAAATGTTATATCTTCTTCTTGGATTGATCCCTTGAACATTATGTAGTGTCCTTCCTTGTCTCTTGTAACATTCTTTATTTTAAAGTCTATTTTATCTGATATGAGGATTGTTACTGCAGCTTTCTTTTGATTTCCATTTGCATGGAATATTTTTTTCCATCCCCTCACTTTGTCTGTATGTCCCTAGGTCTGAAGTTGGTCTCTTGTAGACAGCATATATATGGGTCTTGTTTTTGTATCCATTCAGCCAGCCTGTGTCTTTTGGTTGGAGCATTTAATCCATTCACGTTTAAGGTAATTATTGATATATAGGTTTTGTGACCATTTTCTTAATTGCTTTGGGTTTGTTTTTGTAGGTCCTTTTCTTCTCTTGTGTTTCCCACTTAGAGAAGTTCCTTTAGCATTTGCAGTAGAGCTGGTTTGGTGGTGCTGAATTCTCTTAGCTTTTGCTTGGTTGTAAGTGTTTTGATTTCTCCATCGAATCTGAATGAGATCCTTGCTGGGTAGAGTAATCTTGGCTGTAGGTTCTTCCCTTTCATCACTTTAAATATATTGTGCCACTCCCTTCTGGCTTGTAGAGTTTCTGCTGAGAAATCGGCTGTTAACCTTATGGGAGTTCCCTTGTATGTTATTTGTCTTTTTTTCCTTGCTGCTTTTAATAATTTTTCTTTGTCTTTAATTTTTGCCACTTTGATTACTATGTGTCTCGGCGTGTTTCTCCTTGGGTTTATCCTGTATGGGACCCTCTGTGCTTCCTGGACTTGGGTGGCTATTTCCTTTCCCATGTTTGGGAAGTTTTCGACTATAATCTCTTCAAATATTTTCTCGGGTCCTTTCTCTCTCTCTTCTCCTCCTGGGACCCCTGTCATGCGAATGTTGGTGTGTTTAATGTTGTCCCAGAGGTCTCTTAGGCTGTCTTCATTTCTTTTCATTACTTTTTCTTTATTCTGTTCTGTTGCAGTGATTTCTACCATTCTGTCTTCCAGGTCAGTTATCCGTTCTTCTGCCTCAGTTATTCTGCTATTGATTCCTTCTAGTGTATTTTTCAATTCAGTTGTTGCATTGTTCAACTCTGTTTGTTCTTTAATTCTTCTAGGTCTTTGTTAAACATTTCTTGCATATTCTCAATCTTGCCTCCATTCTTTTTCTGAGGTCCTGGATCATCTTCACTATCATTATTCTGAATTCTTTTTCTGGAAGGTTTTCTATCTCCACTTCATTTAGTTGTTTTTCTGGGGTGTTATCTTGTTCCTTCATCTGGTACATAGCCCTCTGCCTTTTCATCTTGTCTATCTTTCTGTGAATGTGGTTTTTGTTCCACAGGCTGCAGGACTGTAGTTCTTCTTGCTTCTGTTGTCTGTTCTCTGGTGGATGAGGCTATCTAAGAGGCTTGTGCAAGCTTCCTGATGGGAGGGACTGGTGGTGGGTAGAGCTGGGTGTTGCTCTGGTGGGCAGAGCTCAGTAAAACTTTAGTCCACTTATCTGCTGATGGGTGGGGCTGGGTTCCCTCCCTGTTGGTTGTTTGGCCTGAGGTGACCCAGCACTGGAGCCTACCCGGCTCTTTGGTGGGGCTAATGGCGGACTCTGGGAGGGCTCACACCAAGGAGTACTTCCCAGATCTTCTACAGTGTCCTTTTCCTCACAGTGAGCCATAGCCACACCCTGCCTCTGCGGGAGACCCTCCAACACTAGCAGGTAGGTCTGGTTCAGTCTCCTATGGGGTCACTGCCCTTCCCCTGGGTCCTGATGCACACACCATTTGTGTGTGCCAAGAGTGGAGTCTCTGTTTCTCCAGTCCTGTTGAAGTCCTGCGATCAAATCCCTCTAGCCTTCAAAGTCTGATTGTCTGGGAATTCCTCCTCCCATTGCCGGACCCCCAGGTTGGGAAGCCTGAAGTGGGGCTCAGAACCTTCACTCCAGTGGGTGGACTTCTGTGGTGTAAGTGTTCTCCAGTTTGTGAGTCACCTACCTAGCAGTTATGGGATTTGATTTTATTGTGATTGTGCCCCTCCTACTCACTGCAGCTTCTCCTTTGTCCTTGGATGTGGGGTATCTTATTTGATGAGTTCCAGCGTATTCCTGTCCATAATTGTTCAGCAGTTAGTTGTGATTCTGGTGCTCTCACAAGAGGGAGTGTATGCACGTCCTTCTAGTCCACAATCTTGAACCAATCTCCCTATTTTTAGTTTTTTAAGGAACCTCCATACTGTTCTCCATAGTGGCTGTATCAAGTTACATTCCCACCAACAGTGCAAGAGGGTTCCCTTTCCTCCACACCCTCTCCAGCATTTGTTGTTTGTAGATTTTTGGATAATGGCCATTCTAACCAGTATGAGGTGACACCTCATTGTAGTTTTGATTTGCATTTCTCTAATAACTAGTGATGTTGAGCAGCTTTTCATGTGCCTCTTGGTCATCTTTATGTCTTCTTTGGTGAAATGTCTATTTAGGTCTTCTGCCCATTTTTGGATTGGGTTGTTTGTTTTTTTGATATTCAGCTCCATGTGCTGTTTGGATATTTTGGAGATTAATCCTCTGTCCGTTGCTTCATTTGCAAATATTTTCTCTCATTCTGAGGGTTGTCATTTCATCTTGCTTATGGTTTCCTTTGCTGTGCAAAAGCTTTTAAGTTTAATTAGGTCCCATTTGTTTATTTATTTATTTTTATTTTCATTACTCTAGGAGGTGGGTCAAAAAAGATCTTGCTGAGGTTTATGTCAAAGAGTGTTTCTCCTATGTCTTCCTCTAAGAGTTGTATAGTGTCTGGTCTTACATTTAGGTCTTTAATCCATTTGTAGTTTATTTTTGTATATGGTGTTAGGGAGTGTTCTAATTTCATTCTTTTACATGTAGCTGTCCAGTTTTCTCAGTACCACTTATTGAAGAGGCTATCTTTTTTCCATTGTATGTTCTTGCCTCCTTTGTCATAAATTAGGTGACCATATGTGCATGGGTTTATCTCTGGGATTTCTATCCTGTACCATTAAGGGTAATGGAAAGCCATTGGTGGCTTTTAAACAAACAAACTAAAAATGATAAATAGGATTTATATTTGGACAAGATCACTCTTGAAACTTTGTGGATAATGAATTGGAAGTGGGCAAGAGTAGATGTTTACTGCAGCATCATTTACAATTGTAAAAAACAGAAAATACCTAGGGGATTGGTCATAATCAGCATAATGGATGCTCATATATCTAAATTCATTGATGGGAAAAAAATCACAATTTTTGAGAAAAATTGTATATGTGAGTATGTGTGTGTGTGCACATGGTAGAAGGATGTTTACAAAAATGAGAGTAGAATTAGTTGACCCTGCTCTGCCTATGATATAAAATTAGTGGTATTCTTGGCTGACTTTATATTTGGCTTTATATTTTTTTCTTTATTGCTTTTGATGAATGGGTATATTTTGTATAATCAGAAAAATCAGTCTCTTTTCATTTTAGAGAAAAAAAAAGACTAATCAACAATGGAGAAAAGTATTTAAGTGATTTTATACTCTCTACTTTTCTGTTTGCCTATCTCAATTGTTTGTCGTTTCTTAACGTGAACTGGCATTCTTGTCTAGTAAAATATGCATGTGGATTATTGGGTGTCTTGTCCATCCGAGCTAGTGTTTTGATCTGAGCATGTTACTCTTCTGCCAAAACACGTGGATTCCTTATTTCCCATTAATTCTCAATGGACAATGAACACACATCTTAGCAGCTGCTTGACAATTCCTTAAGGAAAGAAGAAAAGTCTAAATTTAGGCTCTCTCCCCAGGCCGTGGTTTTGTAACTCAAAGGAACTAGAGAATTTGCATTAAAAGAGACCTGTTTTTATTTTCTGAGGCTAGGGAGCTTCCAGCCTAGCCTGGAATCTTTACTAGTAAAGATTACAAAGTGGCTTCAAAGTGGCAGGGGCGTTGGTGGTGGTGGGATGAATTGGGAGATTGGGTTGACATATATACACTAACATGTATAAAACAGATAACTAATAAGAACCTGCTGTATAAAAAATTAAAAAAAAAAAAGTTGCTTCACCACCAAACTCCTCAGTCCTCTTCCAGCAACATTATCCCAGACACACACAAACCCTACACAGGCCCTTGGGAGCCTGGAGGTGGCGTGAGCATGTTCTCTGAAAGGGCATTGCTTTTTTGTTACTGTACTTTGTAACACTGTGACATTTTATTACAGTAAAAAGAAATAACCTACTTGGACTTGCAATCTACCTACTTAATTTTTAGTCCCTCCAAAATATTGAACATAGTTTTTCCCCCTCTAAGTTCTAGATGCTGTCCCTCCTGCCTTTACCATTTTATAACCCCATCTCTAGAACACCTTTTCCTTGGTTTATTATAGAAAATAGCTTAGCCTTTGTGCTTTCTTCCCCTTATGTCCTCTACCTTGTTGGTTCTTCTCAAAATTGTTCTTCACTCCAAGTCACAATTATTAATTTAAAGTTATTAAATTGTAGTTTCCAAGTAAATACCCAAACTCTCCGTGCAGTGATTCAGTTCTTAAAGGCACCCATGAATCTTCTGGTTGATTGAAGGCTCAGTTGTGGGATTTAGAATGATGTGGGAATGATGATGATAATAATGATGAGGATGACTGGTTAAATATTATCAAGACTGCTGAATGTACCATTGAGTCCTCCCTGCATCCATGGTTTCCCCAGAACCTGTAGGATATGTTTAGCTAAACTTTAAAAAATAACATAAATAGCACATCTTCATTGCAACAAAATCAGACAAAAGTAGCAAAAAAAATTCACCCATGATTTTACCACCCACAGATAACACAATACTGCTAACCCATTGATATGTATAGTGAGTATAAATTACATATTGCCTTTGAGTGTTTCACACTCATTACTCTTGACCTATTTAATTTCATTTTCTTTCTGGGGATCTGATTTCTATTTATAAACAATCATAAATTATTTCTGTCTTATATGCACTGCCTGGAAGATTTGAAAAAAATTTTTAAAATAATTTTTGAATGATATGATGATCAAATTACTGGAAGTCATAGAATACAAAAGTGACAGATATAATACAAAAAGAATACATTTAAATAAGTTGTTCCACTGGTAAAGTTGAACCTCTCCCCCATGTTGCCCCCAGTAGGGCATCCAAAATAGTATATGTTCTGCATTCGGCATGTAATTCCATGTTTGGAGCACTGAGGATAAGAAATTTTATTCTTAGGTCAGTATTCCTCATAGTGTGGCTTGTGAGCCAAATGAATTAGAAAATTTTCTCAAAGATTCTGATGTAGCTCTGCAATGAAGCCCCCAAATCTGCAACTGTAATAAGCAATCCACATGGTTCTAATGCTTACTAAACTTTGAGAGCCACTATCTTAGTGCACTTGACCATTGCTACCCAGTGCTAGTCCTTGTCAAAAGCTTCACTGTTTTCAAAATGACAGCGGCAAGGCATTTCACCAAATTCCCATGAGTATAACACTACAATATTGATTTTCACTACTGAAGTGAAGATGTTTTCTCTTCTCACTATGTTTCCGTTTGTCTTCTCTCAAACTGACAGTGGTCAGGAGCTTCACTGGAATCATTCTAACTCAGAATACACAGAATGATTCCCATATATGATTGAATTTCAAGCTTTTAAAAATTGGACACATGATTCACTCAATGTAATGGATATACAGGTTAATCCAACTAATGTTAACATTAAAGAAAGGCATAAATATGTAAGACCCACTGAATTTTTTTTTTTTTACAAGTCTTACACTAAAAATTCAAAGAATCTGAACAATGCCAAGGAACTGCCAGTGGATGTCACCAGTGTGCCATAGATTTGTAGAACCAAGTACTGTTTTTGCTGCTACCTCTCAGAAATAACTATGGCTCGTGGTCTTATACCTTCGTAACAGCCAATATTTTTTTCTTACCTTATAAATTATTGACTAATTTTGTACCAATTAGTTCTACCAGTTGGTAGGTTTGTTATCACGTTAAGCTTCAAGACAAGAACCTGGACTCAAATGATTAAAAATTTAGAGGCAGTTGATTAAATATGCAGATAGTCTGTGAAGCCACTTCTTGAAACAATTATATTGCCTTTTAATACTAATGATTTGTATAATTAATAAAAAAACAAGCTTGAAAGCATTAAAAAAGAAGTGAGACATTAAAGGGAATCGGGTTAAACGCCAAGATGTAAGAATATAATTTGATCTGGACACATTTACCCTGTAAGTCAGATCTAGCTGGTTTTTTTTTTAATAATATGGCTTCCTTTTTAGCAAAGACTATGTATTGAATTGTACAACTGCTTTGGAAATTATGTGTTGGATCAGTGAGTGGTCTGAGGGCTAATTAAATACATTTTGCAAATTGTATACTTTTTCTTCCAATTAAAAATCTTAATTACTCCAGTGCATTTTCCAATTTGAAGGTTTGTTGTGAAGTATAAGCAGTGAAGTGTAGATGTCCAGATCAAATTGGGACTGCTGTTGAGATCCCTTGGCTTACAATAAAGCTATTTTTAGTAAATTATACAATTATGAAATTGCCCTAGCAACTCTGACCTCCAAATATGTTTTTAAAATGCTTTTTTCTCCAGATCACAGATTCTTCTCTGCTATGAACACAAATTTGGATCAGTCCAGGTCTTTCCATTGTGTGATAGCAGAAAAGACATTTAAACTCTTTATACTTCTGTTTTCTTAGCTGTGTTATAGGGCCAATCAAACAATACCAGGAGTAACTATTATTTTGGAGCTCTGCTAAGTTTCAGACACTATCATAGGCTCTTTACATGGTTTACCTCCTTTAACCATTGAAAAAAACCCAGATGGGAAGTTGTGCTATCCTGATGTCACAGAAGAGAAAACAGAAAAGTAAAGTAGTAGAGTTTGTTTTCAAATCATGAGTGCCTGACTCAAAGACCTAAGACCTTTTTCAAAAGATCTTTTCAGTAGATAATGCTGTTGCTATGTTTCCTAAGGCCCCGGTATTGCCCAGCCATGGCACTGAATATATTCCATGGGTTGACTAAGGGGCTGGCAGTGTGAGTGCCAATGATGTCAAAGTACAATACTCCTGGACAGAAAGGTCTGCCAACCCTCTTCCAGTGTCCTTTGAAGGGGGCTCTGTCTGTGCCCTTCCATAGGATTGAATCTAGTTACTTACTCCTTGGAGACTATGTAGTCAGAGCCATTGTAGAACACTAATTTACGGTTTAAGTTTGGTGCCTTACTGTAAAAGACAGGAAACTGAAGAAGAGATTTTCAATCTTAATTTACAGATGGAAAAACCATGGTGAATACAAACAGTAGCCTCAAGGCCATCTCAAGAGTCTGGATTGAACTCTGGGATTGGCAAAGTCTTCTCACGTTGGACCCTGGACACCACCTGTTTGAGGCTGATTATGGAGATATTTTTCTGAAGATAACTTTTGTAACTCCAGTTCTCACTAGGTTACTATGAACTACGTGCTCTAACATTATCCCAAACTCAGCATGATACAAATATATCTGTGGGCAAACATTATGGGTGAATAAAATAGCAATTGTAAAATGATTTAAAATAGGTTCAGTGATTAAGAAACTAAGGTTCTGGATTTGTAGAAGCGTGTATGTACGTTTAAGGATGCTGATGGTATAATTTGTTTTCGACTTCTTCATACTTCTGGGTTGGTTTGTTTGTCCAAAATTTTGATAAAACTATTTTACAGTTGCTTTTGCGTGGTGCTTTTCAATTGCTATTTAATGGTCAAATCTCTATCACTATCTAGCTATCTAGCTATGTATTGGGTTTTTCTGTAAGATGTTATATATATCTCTTTTGTTATTTAAAAGGTCTTTGTGTAGAGGACCCATCACTGGATGTTTCGGTTGGAGGCAACTTCGGGAGGCAGTATGTACATGGTGGGCAAGGGACAGGGAAAAAACAAAACAAAACGTGTTTTTGTTACAGAAAGACGGGGGTTCAAGTCCACTTTACAGCTCTGTGACTTTGGCACAAATAACTTCTCTGTACTTCACTTTCCTTTTACAAAAGGAATCACCATAAGGATTGAGATACTGTAGGTAAAACAGGAGGCCTCGGGCCTGGCACAAAATAACTCAATAAATGCTATCTTAAAAGTCCTTTCCTTTCTCCTTTTTCTATGAGAACATAATAATTATTCAACAAATTTTGGTTAAGAGGATAAATGACTGCTACTGTATGAATAACTTTTAAGCCCATTGATTATTTCCATTCTTTATCATAATCTTTCAATGCCTACCTTCCAAATTGTTTTAGATGTGAGCCTGTTGTCTCCAAAATCTTTCTGGGTTCTACTTTTGCTCACCACTCCTTTTGTTTTTGGTAGGTTCTCATGCCCTCTTTTCATATCTACTTCCCTAAAAGTCGGCTTTTTTTTCTCACTCAAGGCCTCCTTCACTTATTCACAATCTTGCTGTACTCCAAAGCACAACTTGACATGTACCTTTTTGATGAGATCTTCCAAGAGAAAAATATTAGATTAACACAGCACGCAGTTCTCTCAAAATTTTACATTTCTGAGGGCGTGTTGAAGTGGCCTTTGTAAAATCAGCATGTGTTTGAAACAGACTACACGGTCCTCATGAGTAGGGAATGCACTACATATATTAGTCTATCTTCTCGACGCTGCCTAGGCATTCAAAGGGAGGCACCCAAATATTTGCTGATTTGAATAATAGATACATTTCCAACCAGACCATATCAGAAACAAAGGGTATAAAATAATCCTTCCTCAGAATTTTAGAAAAAATTTTGGCTACTTTTTTCTGCCTCCACCTTCACCAGTACCTCTTTTTGTTTCTCCTTTTGAGGAATATGAAAATAATTTTAAGCCCATTTGCATGTAAGGAAATTTTCCAAGTTGTTTTTTGGTTATGATTATTTTCTCCACCTCCAGTTAATCTATTTAACATTTATTGATCACCTCCTATGTCTTAGATACTGTTCTAGGTGCTAAAGAAATGAAACATAAAAGAAAACAAAACAAACAAAAAAACAAGGTCCCTGGCCTCAAAGAACTCATGAAAAATGAGGAGGACAAACCCAGTATAAAAATATGGTTGGTGCAGTGCTAGAACTCTGAAGTATAATGCAAGAACCCCAAATGGACAAGTTTAAGCTGCTTTTGGCTGCCATTCTTTTGGCATATTCTTATCCCACAGCTTGCCCATGACGATTTTGATTTAGTGGGCCCATACGCTTTCTCTTATTACCACAGTGCTTTTTCCTATTGAATTGACTCCATAAAACCCTAATACTTTCATATTCCATGTTGGAAATTATCTATCTATCTATCTATCTATCTATCTATCTATCTATCTATCTATAATCTACTTATCTATCTATCCCATTCACAAGCCTTCTCCATGCTATGCATGAAATTACTCTCTAGATTTCCTCTTATGGCAATAGTGATAATATATAATATATTCCTATTCTTTTATTACCTTACAGAATCATCAAGAATTTAGACAAGATCTATCCTGACTGTCAACATCTGTAAAGATAATAGCATGTTATATTTCTATATCACTTGATACTTTTCAAGGCATTTTTATGGAGGTCTGAGCCTTGGGAGTAATGCTCGTCAGGAAAGATGTGTCATATTTATAGCAGAGTATAATGGGCAGAATATTTGCCAAATGCCACATGTGGCAATTCTTCCCACACAAAGGCAGTCCAAAATGTTTAAGTAATTCTTGTCATGTCAGAAAGTGCAAATGTTCTTCAGGTATGGATGGCTGATTTTATAAATGAGTTTTTCCACTTTCCATAGTTACGTCAACAGACATTTCATTAAATTATATTTAAAGATTTGACAAGACAGTTCCTGTGGAAAGCACGTTAGCTTAAATTTCACCATCTTGTCACGTCACACTGTGACTGGTCTAAGTGTGGTAGAGCCTGAAAGGGTGGGCTTAATCAGCATGAACATTTGCAGAAAGTAATGAAATTTAATAATAAATAATTCCAAGAGGCCTCGTTAAGCTGGAACATTATTATCAAACTGAATATACATGTTGACAGCTATGCCAATAAATGTGAGAGCTGTGAACATTTACCACATAAAATAACGAAGGTCCTTTAAAAGGCTCTGCTGCTCTTATTCTAGGAAAAGGATTACTCCCTGACTTTGTTTTCTTTCTTTGTCAAAAAGAGAAAAATGAAGGGGAAAAAATCTTCTCGGTTTGCTGTCAGAGACACGCCTGCAAGGAAATGCAGTAGGTTTAAAAGAACTGTAAGAAATAAATTCCTAAAGAAGTTATCATATTATCTCTGCTATCAAAATTAAGACTACAGATCTAGCTGACCACAGCAATTTCTTTGAGGTTTTACATCTTATCAAATTGATATAATGCTTTTGGATTTTAGTTATGAATAGGAATATAAGAAGATTACTTAATCCCTAGATCTTGATTCTGAATGCAGAATTGAACACAAACTCATTACAGTTGCTGCACTGAATCTAATAAAATTATGACCCAATAATTAAATACTATGCTTGAGAACAGATTATGTTATTTTTGCAACTACCAATAGTTTTTACAAAAGATAAAGGAAGCATACAAGCTCTGTTAGATTTGTTTAGAATCTCTTGTTACAGAACACGGATACATTTTGGCATTAAATTGCCTTGGATGTAAAAATACCTAGTATGCAACTTCACCTAGAGACTTGCCAGCACAGATGATTACAATTTAGCTACAGCCAGAAGAGAATCAAATATATTGCAGAAGCTATCGTATAATAAACGAATCTGGTAAAGTGACTCATCCAAATGAGATCAATTTTAGGCATAATTGCACAAACCTTAACATCACTGAAGATATATAATCCCCTTAAAAGATTTTTTAAACAATCTGCACAAAGTGTTTCTAGGACTTTAACAAATTTTCATTTTCTTGTACTGGATCTCATAAACAGAAGTGAAAGAATGAGAATGAATGACACTTCTTTGATTTTTGTGTTTTCCCATAAACACATTAAATTATGGAAGACCTAGCACCTATTTTCCAATTGTAGTGCTCAGCAAAATAAAAGAGATCTGGCTTGAACTGTCTGAAAAAAAATTCTTGAAAATGCCTGTCCTGTGTTTCTGATTCAGAAGATCTTGTCACCATTACATTGAAGTTCTATGCTAAAAGCAGTGGACTAAAACTATTTTCCCCCAATTTCTGTATGTCAATCAAATATTTGAATCTGAGGGTTATATTTAGGCAGCGGCTGGGAGGTCTGCTCCTTGTGTACCTTCTTAGCCTTCTTTTCAACCTTTCACTGACTCTCCTCTCCTGATGTCCTCTCTAGCTACCCACCTCCAACCCAGGCCTGCACTTTGGTAGACGTTACTAGCAGCCACCAACATTCCATATTCCTCCCTTTCAGGCACATGGAAGGCCGATTTCTGGGGTGAGTGGACCCTGTAACTTTTTCTGGCCAAAAGAGTATGTGGTGGTGAAGAGCTTGTGTGCATTTCCCCCTTGCTCTTGAACCACAAATGGTATTGAGAAGCTTACATCTTCCAGATACCATAGTTATGAGATGGTAAAGCCTCTATCACCTGAGTTCCTTGGTGAAAAAGAGTTCTCCACCAATCTGCTTTGCACGTATAACATGACAAAGAAAGAAACATTTTTATGTTAAACCAATTAGAGTTTTGGAGTTGTTTTGGAGTTGTTCTCTACTAAGCCAGTCCCAGCCCAACCTAATTGATAAATACTCTGACACAGGTTATTTCCTACTCTTATTCTTCCCATCAAAAGTTTCTTCATCTTAGCTGGCTGTTTCATTAGATTAGAAAGGGGTTAAAAAATTCCATGTATGTGAAAATATTAATGGCTACTGATGGTAAGAAAGAAGGTAGTGAGTGACAGTAGGTAGGAAAGAAGACAAGGGTGATCAGATGTAACAATACTGTTATCCAAGGAACTAACTGTTGGTAGAACATCAGAGCTCTAAGACTGACTAGTAGGAGAGGATACTTCAGAGGGGGGGCTTTTCCTTATTTCTGCCTGGCGTTCTAATAAAAATGCTAGTGTTTCCTGGATACCTAAATCTTCCACACCAGTTTTTATGTCTGTGTAAGCTCAGGAGTCAGTTGCTTCTGAAATGGTAGATATTTTAAGTTGTTTAAAGTAAAATTTATTCAAGTGTTAATGTGAAGAATAACCATAACTCAAGTTCAGGAAGGTAAAGCTTGTGAGAAATGAGATCTGACATTAACTCCTTGAGTGCGTAAGAAGCAGAAATATTTCATACCCTTTCCTTGCAGCTTTAATTTCCATGGCCGACAACAACGCCCCTACCCCTGGAATTAATAAATAACATTTTGTCATATTTGCTTCAGGCTATTTTTTAAAGAAATAAAACATTATAGTTTTCCCCTTTGTTCTCCTCAAAGGTAATCACATTCACAAATTTTATGTGCATTTTTTATACTTTTAGTACATATGTAACTACCCATAAACAAGATATATTTTCTTCCCATGTGTTTGAAAAATTATGTAATGCTATCATCCTATACATACTGTTCCATAACTTGCTTTTAAAAAGTAAATAAACATTATATTTTGAGATCTATTCATATTGATCTATCTACTTATTGTTCTATCATTCTATCTAGCTGTGTGTGTATATTTCATTTTTGCTGCTTTTTAAGATTATACCAAAATTTATCCATTTCTGTACATGTTATTTTTGGGGGATTGTTTCAAAGTTTTCATCATTACAAATAATGCTGCAAAAATATTCTAAGTTATGTCTTTTTATGAGAGTTTTGTTTGTGTTGTTTATATTCTTGTTAGAGTATATACCTAGGGATTGAATTGCTGGATTGAAGATTTTGTACATTTTCTATATTACAAGGTACTTCGAAAATGCTTTCATAATTGGTCCTAATGATTTATAGCCCTACCAGCAATGAGCCAAAGCTACCTAATCCTCATCAACACTTAGTGTTACAATTTTTTTTGCCAGTCTGATTGGTGTGAAATAGTATTTTGAAAATATTAATGTATGTGAATAGCTTTCCACAGGATCGTGTTAATTGACAATTCAAGTTTCCTTTTCTGGTATTTGTTCAAATCCTTACCATATTTTACTATATTGTTGTGTTTTTATCACATATAAGAGTTTTTAAAATTTTCTTGCTTCAGTTTCCTTATGATATGTGTTTCAAATGTCTTCTTCCAGTGTGTGGCTTGTCCTTATATTTTGTTTGTGATATCCTTAGTGCACAGAGATTTAAATTTTGATCTGGACAAATTAATTCATCTATTCCTTTATAACTCTTATTTTTTTGCCATCCTAAGGCCACAAATATTTCCTACTTTTATTTTTTATATGTAAGTCTTAATACCCTTGGAATTTATATCTGTGTATATTGTTTGGCTAAGAGTCTGATTATATTTTTATTATTATTGTTTAATATGTGAAGCTAATGTCCAAATGCTCTTTTTGGAATAGTTCATGCTTTGATAATGTATTTTTAATATCCATTTTGCAATTTAACAAGTTGATCTATATATATACCTCTGGTTCTGGGATTCCTATTCAGTTCTATTGATTAAACTGTCTTTTTCTACTCTAAAACCACATTGTATTCATTACCATGGCTTTATATAAAAATCTTTATTTCTGGTGGAGCAAGACCTCTGTGTTCTCTGTGGTTTTTTTTTTTTTTTCCCCCAAACATATTTGGCTAGCTTTAGAGCTTTTTCCCTCTACATGGATGAATCAGTTTATCAAGGTATAGGAAAAATCCTATTACGCTTTTAATTGAAATTGCATTGAATTTATAATGCCCATGGAATTTTGATTTTGTCTACATAATACTAACATATTCAAATAAAGAGTCAGTACGTACTCCAGCCTTTAATGCCAAGACACAAATAGCATGTATATATCACTTCCAAATCTAACTCTCAAGAGATGTGAACCTGTGTTGGAGGTACTTTAGAAAGACGAGCAGGTGGTTTTTAAAAATGGAAAAAAATTTGGAGACGATTCAATTTTAAAAACAGAAATAGGAAATGAGCAAAAAAATATAACCATGGCAGGGAATGAAATGACATCTTATCAGGTATGTGGATGGGGCCAAGGGGATATAAGGAGGGAGTCTCACAAGAATGCTAGTTGCAGTGTTTGATTCTTCAATGTCCTGAAATTGGAAGCTTTTCGAATGTGTTTCAAAGTGGTAACCATTTCCTGCAAATAACAAATAAATTAGTTTCAAAAACCACTGCCAAGTTCAAGCTCTAGAATCTGTCAGTTTAAATGGTCTGTGCCAATGCATTCTTGTATACCCCACTCCCCTCTGCCAGCTTCATTGCTGATTGGATACTGATGGATGGCATTGCTCGGTTCCACAGCAGCACTTTATAAATAACAATGCTGTGATCTACAGCACAATGGCAATGCCTATTTTTGCAGCAATTGGACTGGCTGGAAACAAATGATTTCCCTAATAGCAGGCCTTTGAATGGATACTGGGCTCTGGATCCATCTTTAATAAATGTGTTGACAAGGTATTAAAACAAGATGTATATGTTTTTATGAATGTGAACATTTTAGGCACAGAGCAAATTTACTACTTAAATGCACTTGTGCTAACATAAGTGAAAAAAAATAACTAAATAAAATAAATTGATACCAGGGGAAATGTCAAGCACACTGCACATATTTGTTAGATAAACATTACCGTGTGATGTTAACTATTGTCAGTACTTTATGTCCCTAGTATTTCTCTTTATTATTATACCTGAAGAATATTTATATTTTTTCATAGACTTGTTTAAAAAAAGATACCATGACGAGATTAACAATATTTGGGTGAGAAAAGTTGAACTGTCAAAAATTTGACCAAAATATAAAAGTCACCAAAATTTTAAGATTGTCTGTTTACAAGGATATGGTCACTACTAAACCATAGTGACCATATTAAATGTGACTTGTATTAAGCGTAAGTCAAGAATTTACATCAGCTAATTAAGGATTCTGTAACAAGAATGCCAGGTGGCTAGCTAGATTAAAAAGACCCAAGAAATAAATTCCACCAGAACTTTATAATGGATGTTGTAAAAATTGTAGACTATGGTAATTATTAGAGCTGCAAGGGGTTACATTATCATTTTGTCAAATTCTTCCAATTTACTAACGACAACACCAAGCACAAGTTATTCTTTAATTCAAAAATTATAGGCAAGATCATTTTAGTGTCATGGTGCATGACTCCCTCTCCTGTCATGAGTGAGACCTTCTTCCTGTACACGTGGAGGCCCTAAACAACAAACTACAAATACCTCAAAATGCTATGACTCTGTCGCACTCTCTTGCTTATAGGCTTTTGCAAATATCCCTTTACTTTAGAATGCCGTTTCCTCCACCACCTAATTCATGCTGATAACCTCCTACTTCTAGTTGGATAAAAATAGGAATTAGGTGGTCCAGTGGTTAAGAATCCGCCTTCCAATGCAGGGGATGTGGGTTCGATCCCTGGTCGGGGAACTAAGAGCCCACATGCCGTGGGGCAACTAAGCCCATGTGCCGCAAGCCCACATGCCACAACTAGAGAGAAGTCCACGTGCCGCAACTAGAGAAGCCTGCATGCCACAGTGAAAGATCCCGAGTGCCGCAACTAAGACCCGACACAGCCAAATTAAAAAAAAAAATAGTGTAAAAAACCCCAGGAATTAGTAACATTTATGACATGCTTACTATATGCCAAAGTTCTAAGCACATGACATCACTTTACTCATTAAACCCTCATATTGACCTAACAAAGCATATATTATCACCCCTGTTTGACAGATGGGAAAACTGAGACACTGAAAACTTAAATAACTTGAACAAGAACACAAAGTCAGATTATCAGATTAAAGCTCAGGCAATATACCTCCAGGGCAGGATATTATAATCTGTATGTTACACTGGCACCACAGATTCAGCTCATACTTCACTTACTGTTCAAACTCTTGTCCTGTCCAGGAAATCTCTTTTCTGAGCTCCCACAGAGACCACTATATATAGCATCTTCCATGGTACATATTAGTAGATTTTGTTTTGGCTCTCCTACTATGATCTTCTTGAAGGCAATGAGCAGCATTTTATAGTGTTAAGAGTTTGGACCTGGCACTGGACAGACCTGGAGTTGATCCCAGGTTTATCACTTAAAATGTGACCTTGGTAAATTCCTTAACCTATTGGAGCTCAGTTTTTATCATCTATAAATTGGGGATAATAATAGTTGATTCATCCTGTTATATTAGAAGGATTAAGTGCATTAAGCACATTGTTGCTCAATATGTATTAGCTGTTATAAAAATTATTACTTGTAGCCTCTAAGATTATCATAATTATAGATGCATATTTGTTGCATAAATAGGGCTATGAGGGACACAAATGAACCAGATTATATTCTGAATTTACCGACTAGTGACACCCTTGTTTCATGAACTGTGGAGCTTAACCTTCAACATAGAGAAGTATCCTTCCCTTAGCTATGCTTTCTTCAGCTTAGGGTCCTCCTGGTAATGCACTTGTCATTTTAGTTGATATATCAACTCAGGCCACCTAGGGTATTATTTAGGTCACAGGGAATGGATATGTTTTTTTAATGCACTGATGTTTTCTGAACTGAAGGAAGGCTGGACCTAGAGAGAACTGAGTCCTTTAAATAGCTCATTGAAGCAGGGGGAAGGACCTATTGTAGAGGGGCGATCTGAGCCACTGAGTTGCTACATGACCTTCAAGGTATTATTCTACTTTTGCCCTAGAAAAAAGGAAAACAAAACTACAAAACTTTTGCTTCCCTTCATCCATCGCCCCTAGTGTGACTGTACGTGTGTCTGTGTGTGCTGAGATGTGGCCACGCATCACCTTTGTCAATAAGGTTTGGGAGAGCTGGCTTAGTACTGAGGTGGGAGGTCAGAGTCACAGTTCTTAAGTTTTTGCCTTTAAAAATATGACCTTTCAGTGATAAAAACTGTAACTTACATAAACAAACAAACATGTGAGAAAGCAAGGCAAAAAGGAATGACCCTCTCTAAAAAGAATGACGCTGTTAATGAGAAAACACATTACGGATCCAGTGTCAAAGCACAAGGTACTCACCAGTATCCTCAGCATCAGTGTCCCAGTGCACTCTGAAGCTGTGATGAACACCATGGTGTGAGCTGATACCCAGAAAAGTGAGGAACCCCCAGTGGGGTTTTCTGAGTGTATTGGATGAGGTCCGGCACTTATAAGTCTCCATGACCCATCTACAGTAGTCCCCCATTATCCGTGGTTTTGCTGTCCGCGGTTTCAGTTACCCAGGATCAATCCTGGTCCAAAAATATTAAACGGAAAATTCTAGAAATAAATGATTCATAAGTTCTAAACTGAGCGCCGTTCTGAAGAGCTTGCGTGATGAACTCTCGCGATGTTCCCGCTAGGTCCCGCCCCAAACGTGAATCTTCCTTTTGCGTATCCCGCAGGTCAGTCACTCAGTGACGCAGCTGGTTATTATATCGTCCGCGGGGGTGACGCAGTGCTTGGTTCAAGTAACTCTTACTTTACCTAATGATGGCCCCAAAGCACGAGAGTAGTGACGCTGGTAATTCGGATATCCCGAAGACAAACCGTAAAGTGCTTTCTTTAAGTGAAAAGGAGCAAGTTCTCGACTTAATAAGGAAAGAAAAAAATTGTATGCTGAGGTTGCTGAGACCTACGGTAAGAACGAATCTTCTGTCTGTGAAATTGTGAAGAAGGAAAAAGAAAGTCATGCTAGTTTTACTGTTGCACCTTAAACTGCAAAAGTTACAGCCACAGTGTGTGAGTGCTTCATTAAGATGAAAAAAGGCATTACATTTGTACAATAAGATATTTTGAGAGAGAGACCTCGTTCACATAACTTTTATTACAGTATATTGTTGTAATTGTTCTATTTTATTATCGTTGTTGTTAATGTCTTACTGTGCCTAATTTACAAAATAAGCTTTATCATAGGTATGTACGTACAGGAAAAAAAAAAAACAGTATATATAGGGTTCGGTACTATCCACAGTTTAAGGCATCCACTGGGGGTCTTGGAATATATCCCCTGTGGATAAACGGAACTACTGCATTCTCCACATATCCCCCAGAATAATCTTTTTGAAATGGGTATATAGCCTATCATGCTTCTGTTTGAATCTCTTCAATGGCTTTCCATTGTTTCTTGCACTATGAATGCACTAGAAAGTCATGCTATGACCCACGAGGTCTTCGTGATCCAGACCGTGCTTCCCTTTGCAATGTCATTCACTCCGCTTCTAAGTATGCTCCCAGACCCAGGGGCCTCTTTTAAGTTGCTCAGTGCACCCCGACTTTTCCTAAGTCAGGGTTGCGACACAAGCTGTTCCCCCCTCTCTTTAAGGTATCCATTTAAATGGTATCTCAGAGAGGCCTTCCCCAGCCACCTTACCCCTCTACAGCCTATTCTGTATCATTAGCCCAATTCATATCTTTATAAAACTCTTCATAATTTGAATTATGGGTTTTTGTTTGTCTATATTTGTGTATGGTATTTCTTCTCTATTAGACTATAAGCTCCAAGAGGGACCTTAATCTGCCTTGTTTATCGCTGTATAACCAACACTTAGCTTACTGTATAGAACACAGTGCGTACGTAGGTGTTCAGTAGCATTTGTTGAGTGAAGAATGAGTGATTGATTAGTTCTAGTCTAGTCTCATAGAGATCTATTAGGCGATCGCCTTTTTCTCCTTGCTCTGGCAAGTGCCTGAAGCCAATTTTGAGAAGGACTCCAAATGGCAGTATGTCTGAATTCTGGTGAAGGTGGAGACTAACTGAGTGGCTAATGTATATTTATGTGCAAGGCACTCTGCGGGATGCACAGTTGAGCTAGATGTGATCTCTTTCCTGTCCCATGTTACAATTTAGGGTATGGGAGTGTTCCTCTAGATAGATAAGTCTAGTGTGAGTGTGGCAGACAGGTCAGCACCATGTGTTAAGTACAGTTGTGCTACTGTGTTCTAAGGGCTATGAGGGAATATAGGTAATACTTGGATTTTTAAAATAGCACTCTGAAGGCAGTGAGTCTATAGGCTTTTTAATTTAAACTGTTCTCTATGTGCAATGGGCTTTATGCATCTTTAGGTTTACATGCTATTACAAAACTCTAGAGTGGGACTGGTGAATTCATCTGTCTGCCATTCCCTTATTAAGTCAGAAAATATTCTTTGATCTCCCGCAGAGGAACAGGCACTGTGCCTAGTGCTCTAGGCACCAGGGATGTTGCTGTGAATAAGAGAGACTAGCTCCCTGCTCTCACAATGCCCTTACATTTGTGCGAGAAAGACAGACCTTAAATAAGGACTATAATGTCAGAGTTTGAAAAGTATAATGACAGAAGGAGAGCAATGAGATGCAGAACCACCGTGGGGACTGGGGGTGGGTCACTTTTAGGTAGGCTGATGAGGAGAGGCCTCCTTAAACATGTGACATTTGACCTGAGGCTTGGGGGATGACCAGGAGCTGCTCATAGGAGAGCTTAGAGGAAGAGCCTTCCATTCAGAGAGGGGCAAAAGTAAGACCCCTGAGATAGGACAGGGCCGTGTGTGTGAAAGACAGGGAAACCAGTATAGTTGAGCCTAGTGGGGATGAGAGTGAGAGGAGGTCACAGAGATACATCACGTAAGGTCTTATGGGCTGTGCATAAGAGTTTGAATTTGACTCTTAGCAAGAGTAAAGGGAAGTTATTGAAGTGTAAGTACACGAGTGACAGAACCTGATTTATATTTTCAAAGGGTTATTGCTGTAAAAAGAAGAGGTTGTAAAGGGAGCATGGGTAAAATAAAGGACTTGATCTTTGAGATCACTGTTAGCCATGTATGTCCATTTATGATAACACAATTTAGCAGATGTGTGTTGAGTAACCTCTATGTGCCAAGCACTGTGCAGGAAGAAAAAGTTGGTGCTGCTGGATTTCATCAACAATATGACTGGGTTTTTCTCTAGGGACATGACTGCCATATTTTTCAAAACTGATGTCTTCATTCATTTTCAATTTCCTTTCCATGATTAGCTAAATCAAAAGCAAATGTTTGGGGTCCTTTTAACCTGCTCACCTCAAACCCTCTTTCTCTTTCTGAACAGGCCTGTAATTTCCCAAAGTGGTGCGTGGCTGTGGCATATAGTACTTATCCTGAAGAAGCAGGTTCTGCTGGGGGTTCAATGCTCGAGTCCATTTTTCTTATCTTTCTCAAATGGCCAAAGTTAACTGATTTGAAAGGGCCTCATTTTAAATTACATTCATTCAGTGAAAACAGAAATTAACACTTAGAGACATCTATATGCTAATGATTGTAGCTCAGGGAATTCACTTCTAACCTTTTCAAAAGGCGCTGGTAAAGAGCCATTTCACTTGAAAGCAACTTAGTAAAACTGGTAGATTAATTAAATACCATAAAATTTCTTTAAAAATCTTTATTTCACTTATCATTTATGCTATTATTTTTTTCTTTTTTATGTGAGTTACCTTGGCTCGGGTCGTGCCTTCTAGGACATATTATTTAGCAGATTATTTGACGTGAATAATGCAAAATCCAAGAACGTTAATGTAATGTCATGAGTTTGGAAGATAGTAAAAGAACAAAAGACAAACAAAGGAAATCTGTTCATCAAGGCCACTGCTAGCTCACATCGCAGCTTTGAACAAATGTTTTTTTTAAAGTGCCCTTTCTTTTGTCAGTGAAGCCCTGAGTGAGGGCACAAGCCCAGGTTTGGTGGATGAAGTCTGGGTGCAAAGCTTCACTTGCCCCTTCGGTTACATGCACTTGCACAGTGAACAGATTGCACAGATGTATATGACATCCTTTAGTGGCTCTGTCTCATCTCTGTATCTTACATATTTGTATTTACTTACTTCATCCATGATTCAAGGTCTTTAAATTATATTATCAGACACAGGCTTTTCCCTAGTCTACCTATACCCTGAAGAGTAAAATCTACTCAGGATTATGGAGTATGATGCATTTTGTTGAACTGCATGAAAGGAGATCATGTACTTAAGCAGGGAAGTCCCTTCAAGGGGATAGATTAAGTCAAAAGGACGTGGTGTTATTTTCACACCCAGCATATTGTTTCTGTCTTCTGAATAAGTAGCAGGAGTTTAGGGCATGAGGTTTTACAGTCAGATTTGCTTGTGAATCTGAGTTCTGCCTGACATTTACTGGTTGTGTAACTTTGAGCATGTTATTTAACTCTTGGAGACCCAGTTTTCTCATCTGTAAAATGGGTACAGTAATACTGGGAGAATTATATGAGGAAATGCATGTAAAGTGCTTGGTAAGATGCTAGGCACAGAGTAAGTACTCAGTAGAGGGTAGTGCTTGAAGTGCTGAGGATAAATTGAAAAAAGAAACAATTGGAAATATTGCTGCTTTCAGAAGCTGTACTCTAGAAAATGATTCCCAAATTAAGTTGAAATAAGGACACTCAGGTACCTAAGCTGACAATGTTGTATGGCTCTTTTGCTAAGTACTGTATTCCTTAGTCATGCTTACCTCATACTTTATTTCTCCTTGACTCATGTCCTCAAAAGTAGCATTCTATAATCATCAAAAGGAATCATATCAATAAATTAGTCCATGGTATATTTATTTTTATTACTCCTACAATCTTATACAACTGTAAAATTGGATAAGTTTTGACCTGTATTTACACCCATGAAACCTTCACCACAAAGTAATAAACATAATAAACACCCCCCAAAGTTTCTTTGTGCATTTTTGCAGTCCCTCCTTTTATCCTCCCATCCTCACCCCCACCAAACCCCCTTCCCATCTCTAGAAAACCACTGATACGCTTTCTTTCACCATAGATTAGTTTGCGTTTTCTAATTTTATATAAATGGATTCGTACAGTATGTACTCTTTCTTTTTTGCTATCGTTTTGATCTGGCTTCTTTCGCTCAGCGTAATTATCTCGAATTTTATTTTCAGGGTAAATATTTTGACCTCAGCGAAGGCATCTTTTCTATATAAGCAGCATCCATGTTGTTGTGTGTATTAACAATTTATTCTTTTTTCTTGCTGAGTAGTATTTCATTCGATAGATATTTCACGATTTATTTATCCATTCAGTAATAAATGTTGATAAACATTTGGACTGTTTCCAGGTTTCAGATATTACAAATAAATTTGCTGTGAATATTCAAATAGCAATAGAAGTCTCTGTATGGACATATGCTTTCATTTCTCTTGGGGAAATATATAGGAGTGGAATGACTAGATCATACAATAAGTGTATATTTCACTTTTGTCAAACTGTTTGCCAAAGTGGATGTGCCATTTCATATTCTCTCTATTGGTGTATGAGAGTTCTAGCTGCTCCATAGCTTCACCAACACCAAGTAAGCTTGGCCTTTTTAATTTTAGCCATGAGTGATATAGTGGCATCTTATTGTGATTTTAATTTACCTAATGACTGTCACGTGCTTCTTTGACATCCTTATATCCTCTTTGGTGAAGTGACTATGCAGATATTTTGCTCCCCTCTTATATTGGATTGTTTGTTTTCTTATTATTGAATTTTGAGAATTTTATATATATATATACACACACACATACATACTTTGGATACAAATCCTGTAACAGAAATGTGATTTGCAAATATTTTCTCCCTGCTGTGGCTGCTTTTTTATTCTCTTGGTGATGTCTTTGAAGGGATGTTCTTAATTTTGATGAAGTCCAATTTATCAGTTTTATCGTTCGTGGTTCATGGATTTTTGCCTACGTCAAGGCTACAGAATTTTTCCTATGCTTCTTTCTGGAAGTTTTTTGGGGTTAGGTTTTACATTTAGGTCCATGATCCATTTTGAGTAAAAATATTTATATGGTGAAAGATCTGGATCAGTGCTCATCTTTTTGGATATGAATATTCAGTTGTCCCAGTAGTTTTGTTGAGAACACTATTCTTTCTGCACCAGATTGCCTTTGCACCTTTTTCAAAAATCGATTGATCATATATGAATGGATCTACTTCTGGACTGTCCATCTATTGATATTTTTAAGGCTGTGTTGTATTTTGTAACCTTTTAATTCTCAAAGCAGTTTGCTGAGCACCATTCCATCAGTCTCCTCCTCCTTCCCTGTAGCTCAAGTAGACAATTCAGTTTAATTTTCTCTTTCAGTGAAATTTAGCCAAGGTGAATTTAGCCAGTGATTTAAAATGGATCTAAGGCCTCTCTCTACCCTTTGATAGTTTTGTTTCCTATTTTTAATTTTTATTTGGTTTGTGCTTTTTTTGGGTGGGGGGGGGGGGCGGTGTGTGTATGATGAAAATACCTTGACAAACTGTTTTCTGTTGCATACAAACCTATCGAAATTGGCACAAATCATCAAATTGCTCATGGTGGGGTGGGGAGTGGCAGTGGAAGAATCAAAGGAAGAACCTGAAATAAACACAAACACTTTCTAAAGGATTCCTGCTAATGAATGTGTCCATTCCTAAATTATAGCTAGTATTTCTCCATCCTCTGCCATATCACAGAAGGAAAATGTTCACTTTTGCTTTAGACATTCTTGAAAGCAGAGGCAGGCCAGAAATCCCAGGACAAGATCCAACTAAGCCTGCTTGAGAACAGGGCTTTCTCAGGTAGGATTCCACTTGTAAATCCCAGCTGTCAAACTGTGACAGACAGTCTCAGAAGAGGAAAGAGCTGGTCTAAGGGAGGAGAGTGTGTGGCTAAGTGTGAGGCAGGGAAGGTGGTTATCAGCCCTTTAATAGGTCCAAGCTGATTGGCGAGCTCCTTGTTGATGCTAATGAGGCTATTTTTATACTGATAGCTGTATTATTCCCAGCAATTGTCATGGTTACACGGACAAAAGGAGAAGGCGAATGATAAACTTTCTGAATAAAGGAGATGGCATGAAATTGGAATCATTTAATCATTTATTCCAACAACAAAAACAGGGCCTTTCCAAGTTGAGTTAATGAACTCTGTTTTACCCCTGAGGCTATAATCCTCCACTGACATCAGTCTCCTCATCTGTTAAAATGAGGGGGTTGGACCAGGTGATCTCTAAGGTCCCTTCCAGCGCTGAAAATTCTGTGATTCTATGATTACTTAATCTATTTCTCAGTGACTAGAGGTTTTGCATTTACTATATGTAGAAACAAAGGGGACTTTTAACTTGGAAAATTTGATTTTTATTTGCATCACAAGCTGTATTTCAAAATAGAGAAGGAGTGGAGATGTATGAGTTAAAGAAGTTGGTCTCTAATATATTTTGGACCATGTATAGTAACCTGCCTATTTAGTGATGCATTGTGGGAGTAGGGCATGGAAGCATTAAAAAATCCTGCTAGTCCTGGTTAAAAGAGCAATTTCAAATTCACGATAGGTAAGTTCTCTCAGGAATAGCATGATATCTGTGTTAACTCTACTCCTCTTTCAAAATGGTTCTCAAACACAGTTTGGCAGCATGCGTCCAACTAAGAGGTAGATGTGTTCTTTACTTGCCATTTGTCAAACTGTGCCCGACCAAACCAGGATGCTCCTCTCCCGAATTGAGCAGACCCTGTGAAGACATTAAAAGAATGTATCAGAATACTCCAGACAGAAATCTGCAAGCATATTATTAAGGTTGTTATGTATCTGGGCCAAAAATGGGCAGGACTTCATCTTATTCCATCATGTTTTCATATCATAGAATCTATAGAGAATGATCATAATGCTGAAATCAACTACCTGAAAGTGTTAGCTCATTAATCCCCTATTTTCATTCATAAAATACCTATATTTCTTCCAGTCTATGTGAACTATTTTAGGAAAAAGGCCAAAAAGTTGAGAGTCTGTGTATACAGTTTTAGTCTTAGCATAGAGAACCTCTGTAGCCCTGTCCTCAAGGAACTTACAGTCTTCTTGGAGAGAGAAGACCTGATTAGTGGTGCATGATAATGAGTGTCCTTGGGGGGCAGGGACGGGGAGGGGGAGAGGACATGTTCACACTTTAGGTGCTTAATGCCACCCTATGTCAGGTACTGGGCATGGCACACACTGTGAAAAAAGATCATATCATTTCTATTCTACGGATTAAAACACTGAGTCTCAGGGGATTAAAAAAAGAAACACAAAAGCCATGGTTGCACATCTAATAAACTTTTGATCTAGGGTTTGAATCCTGGTTCATCTGATACCAAGGCTTGTCCTATTTCCTCAGCACTGGGCATGGCAAACAGGTTTCATCTCACCTGCTCATGCTAAGCAAGTGGTGGGACTAAGTGGAGTGTTGATTGAGAAAGTTTCTGCGTGTGCATCTGGGATCAGAGGGAAGTGCCTTGGTCTATTGTGATGTAGCATGGATTCTCGAAATTTCCCATACTTGCCCTGGCACCTGCTGGCCAAATGAGTGGCACACACCTCAATTACTGAAGAATGAAAAGAGAAGAAAAGAAAAGAAAGCTCAGCAGAGTCTGCACGTTCAGGGAAATTTTCTTAGAAAAGCTGGGAGATAAGCCAGCCTCGATAAATGGGTAGAATTTGGACAAGTGGTCAGAAAGCAAACCAGCAGTCCAGAAAGAGTTTGAGAAGCGGAGCAACAAGTGAGCAGACCTTTAAGGCAAAGACTTTGTCATTTTTACGAAGCTGAGACACTTGCCTTCACGCCTGTGTTTACCGCGGGGCAGTGGAATACAAGCAGATTGTTTAAACGGGTTCAAAGCCTTTTCACATTTACACCGCTTCAACAATCTTTCTGTGTTTCGTTAGTTGCCAGTAAGTTATCCCTTTGTTTCTGTGTTTGGTTTTATGGATTCTATTCTTGTAATGATGAGAGCACAGGGAAACCATGTAATGACGGGGAAGCACTCGCTGGAGGAAAGAAAAAACACTTTGAAGCAGTGGGGCTCCCTGGCTACATCTGGGCACAATGCCAGCTTTTCTCTAGCTGAGGAACTTACCACAGAAACAGCTGGCAGTGGCTATTTCACCTGTAATAAAGACAACTCAGCACACTAATCAATGATTTAATAATTATATCAGTGAAACAGATTATTTGAATGGTTTCAGAGGATTCAAGCCCCCCTCTGCAGTTAGATGCTGGCTTTCAGAACAGCCTCGCCTTCTTCAACAGACTCACAGCTTTCCCTCCAGTACTTTTATTTTAAGACTCTCCTGGTTACAACTTTTATACCAAAATATACTGGAACAGCAAATACCCCTTAGACTTGTGTTTATAGACACTTACGGAAGCGCCAGGAAATCCCAGTGAGTGAATAGAGCCTTTCCCTACTTTATCTAGGTTTGTAGAATCTGTCCCTGATGGCAGTCCTGTCCCATTGGGGGTCATAGAACATCTTTCTTCAAATGAGCTGCTGTTTCCCAGGGTGCGTCACAGTTTGGTCTGGCTGAGGGGGTTTTGTCAGAAAGAGTATATATTAGGTTCCATTGCATTTTGGGTTTTCTTTACTCTCTCCTTCTTTCTCTTGTGAGGTGTTCTCAAACTCAGTCAAGGTTTTATCCAGTTATGAGTAGGGTTTCCTATAGAGGATCTGGATGACTTTTTCCTCCCCATTTACCACTGGTCAGGTGAACAGATGCAGTAAAATGTAGGGGCACTCAGTCTTGGCCGGTCCTGGCATGCACAGTAGACTGCTGGTATGCAGGGTAGTGTGGGGTGGCTGGTGGCCACGGAGGTTCTCGTGATCACATTGCTGCCAGTCCCTCCCCAGGGAGTTTTCATAGCACTTTTTCTACCTTTTCTTTTTCATGTCATACAAAGTGATGTAATTGTCTGTCATCTAATCTCTTACATGTTAGTTCAACCTTGTAGATTTTAGGAATCTAAGCATTCATTATATTAGGTCCATTAGAATGAAGTCTTCCTTGGTGGTAAGCCTATCATGACATTTGGCTTCGATGAGGAAAAACAATAAGGGGTATACATCATTGTGTACCCAGCTCTACTTGTAGGTAGGTATCCAGGATCTCAGACAGGGACTCAGATATATTAAAAAAATAATTAGGACCTTCCCCCCACCGGCAAGTATAAACAGGCTTAAAATTTTATAAAGGATCTGCTCTGGGTCCCCTTCCCAAAGCCAGGTTCCAGTGATTTGTTAAAGATACCAAACTCCTGCAGTCCTGGGAACAGGCTGCCTGGCCCCAGTTGCTGGTGATTCCCTTTACAGTTTGAGCAGTTTTTGTTTGTTATATTCAACTGTGGACCCTAATGCCCAAATAGAAAAGTCCCACTCAACATTCTGATATGTATAAGGGCCCCAGGCAAATTTTCCATATCTGGAAGTATATTTGTGTTGTATTATTTTAAAAACACCCCTCTACTATCATTCTCCTCATCCCTGGTTTATCCTGGGTCCCATTAATTAAGGGCCTAATCTGTGAGAAGACTGTGTCACTTTTTAAAGTATATGCATTTTAATGGGTTTGCTTAAGGCCTGAAAAAGATTCAAGACACAAAGGATTGAGTTGATAATGGTGGGATTTCAGGCAGTATGACAGGTATTGAGAGATATACTTTTGGCCAGAGGCCCTGCCTCACTCCATTCAAATTTCACAAAATAGACAGTTATATACTCCATAAGCAAATGGGCAATACCTTTTTCTTCTTTTTTCCCTTCATAATTTTGACATAAGCTAGGCAGTGGAAAGCAGGTACTAGCTGGTAGTATCCATTATGTATGGGGGCCAATTTTATTAAGGATCTAGGAAATCCCTCCCTTGGTGGCATATTTAGAAAGTACTATTGGCATCCCGTCCCTCCGTGTTACCAGTGAATGACATGTCAATGTCTTGATGCCTGATCTTAATTATTCACTCTCTGCCATTTCCAGAGCCCTGAGATGGCTTTCGTCTGTGCTGACACATGGAATATAGCAAAGAGCATTAATGGATTCCAAATATGACTACAAAAATAAAAATAGAAATTACATGTATATATTTATAAAAAACATATACATACATACACATCTCTCTACATATGTATATGTATGCAAATACATATATATGTAATTTTAACTTTTATATATATGTATAGGTTGATCATAAAACCAGTTTAGTGGCATCTAGCATATGTAGTAGGAGCATCTTCTTATTCATACATGTAAGAAACCATAGTGACTTTTCTTTCCTGACCATCTTCCAGAGAGCACACTGGAGTATTTAAATGTTATCTATTCATATTTATGCAATGTTTTCTATTACATAATTTGTAGAGCATTCTTTAGAGGATAAAATGAGGTGATAGATTTGATTGAAGATTATAAGTTGTAAACTGAAAAATATATGTCATAAATTCAGCTATGATGATTTTCATGTTATCCATTTGGTCTCAAGTTTTGGATTACAGCTTCCTAGGCATTAGGGCTAATGTTAGTTGGATTTTCACTGTGAGTGCCAGAATGGCACCATAATGAAAAAAGCTCAAACACAGTGAAGAGGAGGGAACAGTGAATGCCACAGAGCTTGAGTTTTATTCCCAGCTCTCTGGTAACAAATCTCATGCCTTGGGCAAGTCATTTAATCTCACTAAGTCTTTGTATCTTTATCTTTAAAATGAAGGGGTGGATCAGCCACTATTCCATCTAGATCAAATTTTCAGGGATCCTTGGAAAAACTTTTTTGTTTTTTTTTACTATATGAAGCCAATCAGGGAAAATTGCTACTACAAAGTCTTCAACCACAAAAATTAGCCTTGGTCCAGGTCCCATAATATGATAGGTTGTAAAAATTTAACAAAACTGAAATGTTTTCCAGAAATTGTTTTAATGCCAAGAGGCTGTTATCAGTTGAATTGCTGCCAGGACATTATTATGTATGGGAAGAACCAGTATAAAATAAGAACACAAACAAAAACGAAAGCTTGGAGGGAAATCTTTTGCTGCTCAGTGAATTTTTGTTGTCAAGTCTGATTTGTCTGACAATAAAGCAGTAGTAAATAAAAGTTTTTTTTTCTTTCTTTAAATTTTTCCTTTCCCTTCCTACCTTCCTTCCGGAGCCCTATTCCTGATAGGAAAATGGGGTCAATAGAATCAATGTTCGAAGGTAATTTGGAGTGGTAGATACCATTTCAATTAGTTGTCAGAAGCCTTCTGAGAACCCTTTTCAGGCATTCTCAGCATTTGTGGAAGTTGAAAAGAATGTGACAGAAAGAAACTAGAGTGGGAAATGCATTTTAGACAGTCTCCTCCTAGGAAGCCATAGCTCTTCTACACTGTGTGCCCATATCATACACCTGAACTATGTCAGTGTTCGGATTTTTCTCTAATAGGGTGATATTCTGTAAACAATTTACAACTTTTGTGATTTCTCCGTTTTAAAACTGCCTTGATAAATTAACTGGATTAAACTAGTTGTCGAATAAACAGATTTATACATTTCCAAAGGTCTTAATAGTAAGGTGATATTTGAACAGTGAACTGAAGAAAGTAGGGAGCAAACCTCTCCTCCCATCTATGTTGGTGAAGAGCAATCCAAGCTGAGAGGAGAGCATGTGCAAAGGCCAAGAGGCATTTCCTGAGGCAGGAGAATGCCTGGTTGGAGGAAGAGCAAGGAGGCCAGAATGCCTGGTGACAGTGAGGGAGGGATGGGGTAGCAGAGGATGATGTGAAAGATGAGAAGGGGCAGGCAGATCTTGTAGGACTTGATAGGCCATTGTAATGAACTCGGGACGCATTGGAGGATTTGGGCAGAGGAATGACTTGAACCAAGAGATGCTGTAATGGAATATTTCTGGCAGTAAACAGAGAGGGACCTTAGGAGGTGATTAGAATAATCTAGGGGGTAAATGATGGTACTTTGGAATAAGCTGTTAGTAGTGGAGGTGGTGAGAAATGGTCTGGATCTATTTTGACAGCAGACAAAATCAGTTGGTGGATAGGGTAAGGGGTATAAGAGAAAGAGGCACAGGCAAGATGACTCAGATATCATGGCCTGAGATACTGAAACTGGGAAATTTTCATCAACTGAGATGGGAAGATCAGGAATTTGTGGGTATAAGTTTTTCATCCCCATATGGGAAAGAAATGTTTTGTAAACAGTTAATCAGTACACTTGTATTGGGTAGCTATTTTCCTTCAATTTAAATTTAAGAAAGGAGATTGGGAAATGGAAAAAAATCCAGCACTAGCCCATTCTATTGATTTCATCTATTCATTCATTCATTCAGTTAATATGTACTGTAATCTCTTACGCATTTAAAACTAGATGCTAGGTGCTGTGAGACATAGGAAAGTGTTCAAATGTGAATTATGCTATCAGAATGCATGTGATTTAATAGTGGTACCTGATAGAGGGTGAAAATGTGTGTCATTAGTACAAGTAAGGTGTCCTGGTGTTTGGGTAGACAAGAGTGATTATGAGGGGGTAACATGTGAGATTGCCTTATAAATTGGTTGGTACTTTATATTCCAGGAGGACAGTTGTTACATCACCAAAGCCAGAAAGGCTATGGAAGAGGGAAAGGATTTTTGAAAATTTATTAATGACTTTGTGAGATTGTTGAAGGTAATCTGAAAGAACAATCTAGATCAGCCTTTCTCAAGAAGTTTCGAGTATTATGCCCTAATGTTCATTACATGTAATGAATTTACTTATCTCATATGCATCTAGAATGCAGCTAGCCATGTACCATCCTTGGGAGAATTGAGAAAATTGTTCTGTGGTTGAAGAAGGCTGAGCTAGTCTGTATGGGTCCTAAATTCAAGGTTATATTTAATTAGTATGGAATATCTCAGCTTCTTGTCAAACTTTCATATCTAACCCAGAAAGCAAATAAGATGGGTGGTAGACCTGATGTCTGGCTGAGTTTGATATCAGGTAAGGGGCTACACGGGTAAGTGAAAATAGCAAAAGAAATAAAAGAAATTTCTCTTACTCTTGAGAATTATATAATCTAACTGGGAGGATAAATACAAGGACAAGTAAATGAGAATAGCTTTACAGCACCATCTTAATATTGCCCAGTGATATCATAGTCTGACTGTGGACAAAGGGTAGGATAGTAATTTGCATTAAAGAATAATCAAGGTTGGCTGGGTTGAAGCACAGAGGACATCCTTGAGGGTCTGAATCTTAAGAAAATATTGGCAAGTCATTGATTAGTCCATTTTTAAAAATGAACATTTGAGTGGGGATTTTATGAGCTAAACAATTGAGACTTTATAGGAATGCTGATATCAGATGGCTTTCCTTGATTTTCAGAATATATCTTCAGGCACAAAAATCTTTGCTTCACTCACATTTGTGCTTCTCAAGTCTGCTGGATTTTCCTCTCCCAAAGGCTGACATCTGCCTAATACTTGAGTTGTGAAAAATGTCCCCTTTGATAGGCTCTTTTCATTGACAGTTATAAAATTTCCTTTTGGAGATCACTGAGTGCTGCCTTCACAAAAGGAACACTCTAATATGATGAAAACATTGAAGGAAATGCAAGCTCCCATCAAGACAAATTCCCTACTCCTAGTATGTGGATAAATGACTGATAACGCTTTTTCTCTTGGGATGGGGGACTTCACAAGGGATTTTGAGGTACCGCTGTTTGGACTCAGCAGGGTGCTTAAACCTTGGAGCTCTCCATGCCAGTCTGGACACATCCTAAACACAGCCAGAGGGCAGGAAATCACACTGTATTTTTCCGGTACCCCTTTGTGTAATAAGTTGCCCAAACCAACGATTTATAATGGTAACATCTCGAGGTGAAATGTGAAAGGGCAGGCTCTGGTACAGGTGGAAGAGGAAAGGTTGTGATACTCTCTGAAGGCACATTGAAGGAGGCTGGACTAACGTGACAGTGCCCATGTTACCTGAGCACAGCACACTGAAATATCACATAAGTGATGCAGAGCATTTAATGAGTTGGGACTGAAAACTTTAATTAGCTTGTAGGGCTTTTATTATTTTATTTTTTGTTCATTATATTTTCTGCTCAGTCTCTGTGAATGTTCTGCATTTTCATCATCAAATGACTGGCTGGTTATTTTTGTCAAACAAGAAGCCTGAAACCATCAAGTCTGAGTGCAGAGACAGTCTGCCCGCTCTGTCAACAGGATGAAAGTGAGTCTCGGGCTTTTTTAATTACAAGGATAACATGTTCGCTCATCTAATAATGAAGACGGTTAGCAATTTTAAATTTTAATAATCAATTACTGAAAGTAATTCTCCATTAAACCACAAGAGAGCCATTATATCTCAAAAGATGGAACATGCTGTATGTAACAGTAGCAAATCTTCTATTTTTAAATATCATTAGGGAATATCTGATTGTTTCATTTCTCTGCATTTCTTTTACCTTTTTCCTCATGCAGACCATCTCATTTTCCGCAGGAAGACAGCACATGATCTTATAAATAATAAAAGAAAACCCTTGCAAGACTTGATCCAAGGGTGTGAAATATGTGCTAAGAATGTAATTTATTTCAGTCTGGCATATTTTGACTGAATAATAAGGAAGGTGACTAATTAATATTATACTATGCTGTGGGCAAGGCAGCACAGTGGGCTAATCCATGCTCCTTTCACCTCTGGAGACCCGCATGCAAGCCTTAGAGGAGTCACAACTGCTGAACATGGTTTGGGGGAGGGGAAGGGAAGGCATCAGATGTCTTTTCCTGACTGTGGAGACCCCTGTCCATATTCTAAAACCACCCTGAGCATCAGATTCTGCTCTGAGGAGATGAGGGAAAAGACAAATGATTGCTACTTGACTATGGCAATTTGGCCGACTTATATGTCAAGGGGAGATAGATAGCTCCGTGACAGCTTCAGCTGTCCTGCTCAAGCCTGGTTTAGCCAGCTCACTTTCATCCTGCTTAAATATTTGGAAATACATGGAGTAAAAGAAAAGGAGTGTGTGTGTGTGTGTGTGTGTGTGTGTGTGTGTGTGTGTGTGTGTGTGTGAATGTTTTCAGGTAGGAGACTGCATAAGGGTGGGAGCACAATAACGAGATGACCAGAAAACAGTGAATTATTTAGAATCAAATTAGCCTAGGGCTCCACTAGAAGCAGTTGATTCCGTTTTTGCAGTATCTGAAGCTCAAAGAGTAGAAAGATACTGTGCTTTATTTCTAAAGCATTTGATTAGCTTTCAGACAGTGGGAAGAGGCCACTTTAAATCTAAGCAGTGGCGCTACACTGGGCACCACCCCGACCACATGGTCTGTGGGATTGAGGGAACTTGACTGCCCTGAGTACCATAAGCACCAAGGCCAGAGATGAGGTTCTTGTCATCTGGATTGTTCTTCTGGTGGGAAATGTGCCCGTGTTTCTGAACTGCACTGGCCTTTCCAAGGAACAGTCTCATGCTTACCTCGGAAGGATTAAAGCAGAAACTCTGCAAAGCTAGGTAGGGCTGGGGGTGGGTAACGGGGATTTCACGGCGCTGATACTTAAGCTGTAGTTCCTTTGTACTTGTTCACAGAAAACTTTAAGTTTCTGGATATTGGAGGGTTCCTGTTTCTCTCTTATTCTATTGCTTGGACTTTACTCATCATTAGAGCCATTGCCAGAGAGAAGCTGGTTTGGTGGAGACAAGGGAATGTTGATTCTCAACTTAGGGAGTTCCCTGGGTAAAATTGAAAACTGGTCCCAGTACATTGAAGAAAAAGGCTGACCACTCCAGATTGGTAGGTGGTAGTTTCAATAAGCAAGGGAACTTACATATGAGTCTTGTCTTGAGTGGCTGCAGGATGAGTAGGTCTCTGCACCCACCTGCCAGAGTCCTAAGAGTTTATAGAGAGGCCTTAATGGGGTTCAGTCAGGTACTCAGTCCAGATGGTCTCAATAACATCTTACTTTCCCAAGGCTGCATCCTTGAAGTGGCTCTGAGTGCAGGAACGGTGGGCAGAATGTACATTCCAAGGATAAGGGAGGGAGTAAGGAGCTGTTGCTTCAATTGCTGGAGACCAGTTCTTGGGTCACCCTGTGGTCATGTCCTCTTTATGACCTCCTCCAACAAGGATATATGATCCACATTGGATAATTTTGGTCTTTGTTAGCGCATCTAAGAGGTGAGTTAGGAGGATAAGAAGAAACTATTTGTTGAAGTTCAGGTTCTAATGTAAATTCCAGTTACCTAGTTACGATGACTATTCCATGTTCTACCTATCTACTATTACTGTGTGCAACTGGGTGTGAGAATGATATATTTTTAAAACTTTGAGACATTTATTTACTTTCCCAGATCACCAATCATGGATTATTATGAGTGAACTGTCATGATTATGAGTGGCTACATCTTACATCTCCTCATAAAAACTTAGCCCTTTTGAGTGACTATAGCATCCTGTGAAGAATTTCAAGCTTTGGTTGTAGAGTTAAGAGCTCCTGGTTTCACAGCCCCATGCGCCCTCTTTGAAATGACCTATATATTTTTTAACTGGGGCAGAAAAACCCATCACCACTGTATGACATAGACAGGTTTCAAGAACCAGAAATACTTCTGGCAGTGACATCTGTAAATACTGTGAAATGAAATCCACATTAGTGGGCTAAGTTCTGCTTGATATCTTAGTGCATTTTTGTGTGTTCTTCCATATCCCATTTTCTGTGGAAACAAATCTTATCCTTCAAAGGGCATATAATAGGAAGTATTGTTTCTTTTATTTTAAATCTATATCTAGAAACAAATTACAGCTCCTGATGCTGTGGGTTAGTGAAGCTGCTATTTTGGGAGCATGTGTGTTACTTCTGTAATGAGCATAAAAATAAGGTGACCCAGGACATGGAGAATCTAGCCTCATGTTGTCTGCTAAATTTGTTTGGGTTGCTTTAGATTGGTCCCTGGGGTGCATGCAGGTAACTGAGCAACTTACATTGGGTTCTCGGCTATTTGGTTTGGAGGTCAGGCTGTGGATTCCCTCCCCTAGGAATCTTTACTACTTCAAAGTGGGAGAGAGTCAACTCTTAGTGGGCTCCCTAAGGAATATCTGATACTCCATAGATAGTTGGAGGGAAAGGGCAGTGCCAAATCCCCCTTACATCCACAGTGGTATTTGGGTTGTTCTCTAGAGGTGGAAAAAGTCATCCATGGCATCACCGAAGGCAGAATTCTATTCCATGGAGAAGGTGGCAAAGTCAGCAGGGGGCCACTCCAGGGAATCCTCTACTGCTTGCTGCGAAGCAGAGAACAGAATAAGGTCAAAGCCTAAGGGAGGTCTACTCTAACACCCAGTGGAGGGATGCAGAGGCAATCAGGTAACCTTGCTAGAAGGCTCGGGGCTAGAATCATAAAAAGTTAGGAGAAACGTTTAAGGAAGCTCTAGCTCTAGGCTCCCAGATTACTGATGAGAATTGGAATGACTCCTGAAGATCAAACAGGTAGAGAGCAGCCCTACTTACACCAAATCCTAGGACCTCTGATTCAAAGCAGTAGGTTTGCTGCATTACAAGATTGTGTACAATGAGGTAAATGATTTTTCAGTGAGGTTCAATGCAGCTAGAACGTGATGTGGAGAGGGTGTGGGCTTTGGAGTCAAACAGTGTAGAGTTTGAGTCCTACCTCAACCACTTATTAGTTCTGTTACCTTGAGCAGTTTATTTAACCTCTTTAAGACTAATTTTTCTCACCTGTTAAATGAAGATAAAAGTAGGGGAAGGTTTTTCAACCTCTGCACTATTGGCATGTTGGACTGGATAATTCTTTGTTGCACAAGGTGTCACGTGCATTGAAGGATGTTTAGTTAGCATCCCTGGCCTCTGCCCCTTATAGCCAATGGCACAACCCCTCTGCTCTGTATTCTGACAACCAAAAATGATTCCGGACATTGCAAAATGTCCCGTGGGGTCAAAATGGTCCTAGTTGAGAACCACTGCAGTAGTGTACTATTGAGAATAATGACGTTCTATGCAAAGAACTTGCCATGGTATCTGACATGTAATTATTGTCCAATAGATATTAGGTATTATTTTTACCCATTGATAAAAATGTGAGCAGTATTTTTATCAAATATTAAATAATACCAGTTATTAGGGGAAACATTCACTCTCAGGCCATGTGTGAATATTCTTAGTCCAGAGTTTCAACTGGCCCTGTTGTCTTTTACTTTGAACAAGGGAAAGCAGGTTAAAAAAAAAAAGCTTTTTTTCTGTGTTCATAGTCTTAGTTCATGTACTCTATGCAGATACAGTCACAGCTTACCTGATAGACAGTTTGCAGAACAGTAGCTGCATGATTAATTAAACACTGCAGTGTTCATAGCGTATTCTGGGAGGACAATTACAAATTTCCCAATGTAAAACATGTCTTGACATTGAGTAGCTGCCCACAATATTCTTATTTGGAAAGGCATTCATGACAGTTATATGTGGGCCTCCATTAAAAGTGTGTTCATATTGCTTTCGAACTACAGAATATTCACTTGTTTTATTGATATAATCTAAAGAGGAAGGAAAATACTTATTTCTCTTTGTCATGCACATTAATGTCCCATCTTGTTTGGTTACTATTTGATAGCATGTACAATCATACAATCATTCAAAATGCAGTTTTAGCTTCTTGAATTTAGTGATTAAAAACAAGCCATACAACATGATCCACTAAGTCTTGGCTTCACATCAATCTCCTACCACTTCTGCAGCAAAAGCAAACTTCAGGCTGTTAATAAGAATAGGCATGACTAACCAAGGTAATTTCTTCCTGCATTAATCTTAAACTCTTTAAGAGTCTTCAAGGTTTTATTTCTTTAGCTCCAGATTAAACTGTTGAATTTTGCAGGAAGCATTAAAAGTTACACAAGTGAGATTAAAGTAAAACAAGACACAATTGTTATTAAGACAACATTAAAGCAAGGTGGAAGAAGATCTAAAGTATATAAATATGTATTTTTTTAAACGAAAACTTTGGGCTAAGAAGAACCACCTTTCAACTTGCATTGGAAATATTTGGGTTTGGTTCTCTCAATTTGTTTAGAGTGAAACTCATGGGCTAACTTATGGAACACTGATTTAATAGATTCTTTAGGCAAACACTTTGGGCCAACGGTATATTAGAATTAGGATTTTTGTTTTCCAAATTGCAAAAGCAATTTGAAGAAGCAAGTCAAAACAAGGTGTTTTTTTTTTTCTCATTTAATCTGTGTTGTGTGATCTTTGAGGCTGTCAATTGCCCTACCTCAACTTCCCAGCTCGTATTTCTTCTACAACTTTATTAGCCCTAAATATACATTCTCATGCTTTCCTACCTTTTCCCTTTGGATGTCCATCTTCATCACTTCCTTGATATTCTGGGTCAAAACCCATCCTTTACCTCTCTTTTCTAGCTATACCTGTGCACACTGATTATGCTTTTATTCCATATCTCCTCATTATTTAGGTGAATTTCTTTTACTATATTGTTTTGCGCTGGTCTGTATATTGCTTAGTAATTGTGTGCTTGTTACATGTGTTTTGTATCTTTCCAAGTAGATTGATATATCATGGAAAGGATAGAATGTCTTTTACATTTTTTTTTTCTCAAAGTACCCCCCAAGGTGTATAACAAGTATTATGTTGGATGAATTAATGAATATTATATTGAAATATTTTAAAGTGAGTTTTTATGAAGGGCCCCTCATTTATTATATGATGAATTTATATAATAACTAATAACAATATCAGAAGTACCACTTTAAATGGTGCACTAGTATAACCTAATCTAATTCTCATTTTGTAGATGGAAAAACTACATAGATAAGTGACTCACTTGGTAAAAATTCAATGATCAGCCCAGAAGGATAAGTGGATATTCCCACTCAAAGCCCCCAGTTTCCACCTCTTAGTGCCAACTCCCCCATTAGTTAAATATTGCCAATGAAAAGATACACTGATCTAAAGTAAATATGAGGATATCAGGTCACCTTATACTTTGCTGGAGGGGCAGTGTAGAGCATGCTGGAGTTAAGCTCATGTTTGAGAGGCACACAGATTGGAGATCAAGGGCTGACTTTGCCACTCCTTAGCCTGGAGAACTCAGATGAGTAACCTTAACTCCACGCTTTGTTTATTCATCTGTAAACCGGGACTAATAATTGTACTTATCTCAAAATACCTAAAACGTGATATATTTTGTGTGGCATATAGAAAGCTGTTAGTAAATGTTACCTATACTTATTAACACTTTAGGGCTTTACAGTTTAACAAAATTTTTAATCATATTAATCCAATGTGTTTTATAGATACTGAATATGGATTCAATATTCATATACTTTAAGAAATGTATATCTTTATACTCTACCTTGTCAATGTCCCCAGGAAAATTTCTTTTAAAAATAGTTTTTTTCTAAATTAGGTACAGAAAAAAATTCTTCTTTGGAATTTTCCATTTAGATAATTTTGAGGTTATAAAGACTTTTGTTTTCATTTTCAGGAGAACTTTCCTGATCCTCATTTTAAAAATAGCTGTCAACATCTTTAAAAATTACTTTATAGTTTTAGTCATGTATCTCTTTGAAGAACTACCTTTTTCTTTCAAAAAGTAAAGTGATGAAAAATAATACTGAGATAAATTGCTTATTTTATTCTTATGCAGCAGAATATTTTGTAGTTACTTCTTTTGAAATCATAGGTTGAATATAAAATTCACAGGAGGAGAATATTGTAGATTTCCTTGATTAATTTCACATCTTCAATGTTTTAATTTCAACCCACACCTCTTTTCTTAGATGACTGGAAAAAATAACTTTCTGGAAAGTGAGTTACATAATATTAATATTAATTTTTTTACACATTTGCTATTATCTAAGATCAAACTAGCACAAGTGCCTTTTCTTGGTCACAAGCAGGTTTGAAGTATGGCTGTACCAGGGCAAACTCCAAGTACCTACTCTACATAAATTAATCTCCCGAAGGAAAATGCATTATGCTTATAATTGAAGTTATCATTTCTAATACCACCATTAATGCTGATTGAATCTAAAATTTGTGTTGGGATCATTTATTTGAAGACACTATATCTCTTAAAAATTCATGTCAAGTGCGCCCTATAAAGGTTAATCTATAGTCTTGAAGCTATTTCTTAGGCTTTGGCAACCTGGAGAAGGTCAGATTATGAATCTATGCAAAACTAAGAGCCTATTTTTTTTAAATGGGTTGAGAGCAATATCTATTTTACAGAAGGATAGGGATTGGCAATTTAGCTTAAGGATTTTATTTTTTAAATATAAAGAGTTGATAGATCTATTCACAATATCATCCATTTTTTTTTAAATTAGAATTTTGATTTTAAGCCATTTCCTGTACTCTTGGAATAGTGAGTTCTGGGAATAAGTAACCTCCTTCAGTCGGTCCATTTATTTGTCTCTTTCTTCCTGTTTCTTTCACTCGTTTTCCTACATAGATGGGTGCTATCACTATCTACCCAGGTGCTGTATTTGGAAATTTTGGGGGAGGGTCCCTCTTGATGCCTCCTTTTCTCTCTCTTTGCCGTATCCAGTCAATCTTCAAGTGCTATCTGTGTCTTCTCAAAAAGAGCTACAGAAGATATGGAAAGCATCTATATATTTCTATTCTCCCTATCATTCCTTTAGTGCAAGCAACAGCTGCCTAACTAGTAGGCTGAACCATATGAAATTGTCATTTTTGTTAGACAAAATATTCATATATCCACAATTCAACCTAAATACTTTTTCTTTCTTCTTTTCCTAATCCATTTGTTTCATATTGCAGTAAGAGAAATATTTCAGAAATACAAACCTGATCATATTTCATCCTTGTTAACCCCCTTCAGTGGTTTTCCATTGTCTCATGATAAGGTCTGAATTCCTTTTCATGACCAGCAAGGTCCTACATGAGCTGGATTTCTTTAGCATCATTTTTTGAAACTTTACAACTTTGCAATTTTGCTCATTTTATCTCTGGTCTTTTGAATGTATCTTCTACATGGTCTGTCTTCACTGCCTCTACTTTGCTGAATCCAATTCATCTTTTAGATTTCAGTGTGTCTAACACTTTCTCTAATTCCTCAGGTCTGAGTTAGAAGCTTTCTTAGGCGCTCCTGTAGCAATCATCACACTGTATTTAATTTCATATTTACTTTTTTATCTCCTTTACTCAGTATGTTCCATGAAGGAAAGGGCCATGTCTTCTGGTTGAGCCCTGGGCTTCTAGTGCTAATGCATTACAGCTACCCAATACATTCTTCAGCAAGTTACTTATTCTCTCAAGTTAACCTCAGTGTCCACATATCAAAGATGGGGATAACTTCGTAGAGAGATGGTGAGGATTGAATAGTAAGACTTTTTGGCAGGCTATTCTTTTTTTAAAAAAATTTTTATTGGAGTATAGTTCCTTTACAGTGTTGTGTTAGTTTCTACTGTACAGCAAAGTGAATCATCTGTACGTATACATGTATCCCCTCTTTTTTGGATTTCCTTCCCGTTTAGGTCACCACAGAGCACTGAGTAGAGTTCCTTGTGCTATACAGTAGGTTCTCATTAGTTATCTATTTTATACATAGTATCAATACTCTCTATATGTCAATCCCAATCTCCCAATTCATCCCAACCCGGCCTTTCCCCCTTTGTATCCATATGTTTGTTGTCTACGTCTTCTGTGTCTCTGTTTCTGCTTTGTAAATAAGATCCTCTATACCAATTTTTTCAGATTCCACATATATGTGTTAATATACAATATTTGTTTTTCTCTTTCTGACTTATTTCGCTCTGTATGACAGTCTCTAGGTACATCCACGTCTCTACAAATGACCCAGTTTCGTTCCTTTTTATGGCTGAGTAATATTCCATTGTATATATGTACCACATCTTCTTTATCCATTCTTCTGTTGATGGACATTTAGGTTGTTTCCATATCCTGGCTATCATAAATGGTGCTGCAGTGAACATTGGGGGGCATGTGTCTTTTTGAATTATGGTTTTCTCTGGGTATATGCCCAGTAGTGGGATTGCTGGGTCACATGGTAGTTCTATTGTTAGTTTTTTAAGGAACTTCCATACTGTACTCCATAGTGGCTGTATCAGTTTACATTCCCACCAGCAGTGCAAGAGGGTTCCCTTTTCTCCACATCCTCTCCAGCATTTATGGTTTGTAGTTTTTTGATGATGGCCATTCTGACTGGTGTGAGGTGACAGCTCATTGTAGTTTTGATTTGCATTTCTCTAATAATTAGTGATGTTGAGCATTTTTTCACGTGTTTGTTGGCCGTCTGTATGTCTTCTTTGGAGAAATGTCTATTTAGGTCTTCTGTCCATTTTTTGATTGGGTTGCTTGTTTTTTTGATATTGAGCTACATGAGCTGTTTGCAGATTTTGGAGATTAATCCTTTGTCAGTTGCTTCGTTTGCAAATATTTTCTCCCATGCTGAGGGTTGTCTTTTCGTCTTAGTTATGGTTTCCTTTGCTGTGCAAAAGCTTTTAAGTTTAATTAGGTCCTATTTGTTTATTTTTGTTTTTATTCTCATTACTCTAGGAGGTGGGTCAAAAAAGATCTTGCTGCGATTTATGTCAAAGAGTGTTCTGCCTGTGTTTTCCTCTAAGAGTTTTATAGTGTCTGGCCTTACACTTAGGTCTTTAATCCAGTTTGAGTTTATTTTTGTGTATGGTGTTAGGGAGTGTTCTAATTTCATTCTTTTACATGTAGCTGTCCGGTTTTCCCAGCACCACTTATTGAAGAGGCTGTCTTTGCTCCATTGTATATTCTGGCCTCCTTTGTAAATAGATTAGGTGACCATATGTGCGTGGGTTTATCTCTGGGCTTTCTGTCCTGTTCCATTGATCTATATTTCTGTTTTTGTGCCAGTACCATACTGTCTTGATTACTGTAGCCCTGTAATATAGTCTGAAGTCAGGGAGCCTGATTCCTCCAGCTCCATGTTGTTTTTTTTCCCCTCAAGATTGCTTTTTCTATTCGAGGTTTTTTTGTTTCCATACAAATTGTAAAATTTTTTGTTCTAGTTCTGTGAAAAATGCCATTGGTAGTTTGATAGGGATTGCACTGAATCTGTAGATTGCTTTGGGTAGTATAGTCATTTTCACAATATTGATTCTTCCAATCCAAGCACATGGTATATCTTTCCATCTGTGTGTATCGTCTTTGATTTCTTTCATCAGTATCTTATAGTTTTCTGTATACAGGTCTTTTGCCTCCTTAGGTAGGTTTATTCCTAGGTATTTTATTCTTTTTGTTGCAGTGGTAAATGGGATTATTTCTTTAGTTTCCTTTTCTGATCTTTCATTGTTAGTGTATAGGAATGCAAGAGATTTCTATGTATTAATTTTGTATCCTGCGACCTTACTAAATTCATTGATTAGCTCTAGTAGTTTCCTGGTGGCATCTTTAGGATTTTCTGTGTATAGTATCATGCCATCTTGACAGGCTATTCTTATTTTAGATTTTTGTACTTACCTTTCCGATTTACTTCTTTAGTTTTTTTTGTTTCCTTTCATTTGGGAGATTTATCTTCTCACTGGTCGAGACGCTATTTGGTGCATTAGGTAGGAAGGATAGAGGAGGATGGGAAACAAAATGTAGTCACTTTTCCATCCTGGCAACTTACATCCCTGGAACTGAGTTTCAGCAGCTATAGAGAGAGGCAGCAGAGGTGAGACTCTTCAGGGCTGCACTGTATTTAGGTGATAAAGTGGGCACAGAGTTTGGAAGGAAACCTTTGTGCCCTCTTGCATGGGGCCCAGTATTTTGTGACTCCCAGAGGATTGGGACCTTAAGTTTGCCAGGCTCAGGTTATAGGGATTTACTGTGAGACTACTCCTGACAGTAAGGAAGGCAGCATTTGTCTCATGGGAATAAAGAACAGTAAACATAACATGCCAGCCTTTAAGAGACTAGAACGAGATTCAAGAGTCTCTAAGGGTCTTTTGTTTTATGTATTTTCATTTTTGTGTTCTTCTGTTAATGGCCCTCCAAAACATCCCCAGGGTTGTTTTGGTTTTGTTTGTCTTCTCCCTTCTCCTCTTGCTGCTAGTTGTTTTATGCATCTTCTACTCTGTATGTCCTTTTATCTGTCTCAAAGCTTTAATCTAGTCAAAACATCTATTCATAGCTGAAATTATCTTCATTATACCTTGGAAGACTAAATAGGAAGCCAGCTCATCATTTGACTTTGCCCTTAATTTCTGATTTTGTGCCTCTGCAAGCATTACTGTTTTTACTTATTCATTCATTCAGTTAATTCATTCAACAGATATTCACTGAGTGCCTTCCTCATTTTTGGCACTCTTCTTGGTAGTAGTAATAATATCTAGATACTATACACATAAACATCCCTGCACTCAAGATACACACATTCTAGCAACATTCAAACTACTGGAAATGGAAAAGAGGCTGAGACTGGAGTAGAATTCTAGTAGTTACTAATATGATATTACTTTGAAAGTGATCAGCAAAGTAACATGAGAACATTGAGTGTGTTTTCAGGACTCCTTCAGACAGATCCATGCTTTCATTGATTGCTCATAGCCTTCTCTCTTGTCTTATTACCCTGTAAGTACGCTAAAATACCTTAAATATTTTCTCCCATCAGACTGCTCCCTCCTGTATCCCATTGCTGTAGAGAACCACTCATTTTCCCTAGGTCATGGGTAACTTATCTATGAAGTTAATTTACGGCCTGGGGAGTGCTCATGGATTAATGCATATTATGTCCAGGTATTGTTTGTATTTCAGTAGGGAGTTTCCCTCATCTTAACTCCCCAGCTACAAAGCACCTCTGTGGATCATTTTAAAACTTTTTTTGGGGGCTAATAGGGAAGCAGTTTGGACCACAGACAAACTTTTAATTGCTTCCCAAATCTCACCATCTATCTGGCTAATTGGTAAATACTCTCTTAAAAGCCCAATCAGACAAGAAATAAGCCAGAATCATTTCTGGTTTTCTGCCAACTGTTGCATATGTCCAACATTCTTTTCAGAAAGAAAACATCGTGAATCAAAATATTATGAGATTGTTTCCACATTATGCTCATTAACGATTTAAAATATAGGTCTTTCTTGTGTTTGACATTATAAAGAAGCAGTCCTGGGTAGGATCTTTAAGTGAGATTGGAACGAGCCATCATCAGTGAATAGCTGTTTAGGTAGAGAGATGCAACCCAATTACAGTGCTACATTACTTATCATCAGGCTGTTACTACCATTCCCTTTAGCATTATTTTATCTTAAATATCAGTGTATTAGACCCCAATATTCACCACCCTGGGAGTTATTGCCTGCTTTGTGGGCAGAGCCAGCTTTCAAAAGCCTTAAATCTTAGTGTTTCCCAGCTGTCATTCTCCTGCCAAGGGCCTTTTTAATAGGGTTTGGGGTTCTCCTTTACATTACATATGCATAACTTCCATTAGTGTTAATCATATGCTCCATTTTAGAGCTGTTTTGGCCCCTCTGGTTAAATGGACGTTTAAGCAGTTTTTAATGCATTATATGTACTTATTTTTTAAACGAGTATTATATGCCCAATTGACTGGAATGAATACAAAGTCCATCAGGTGAATACAGATTTATAATTGTTTTTAAAGCATGTATTATTTACTCAACCGACCATGACAGCCCTTTTGGAGTCATTCCAGCTGAGAGGGGAGCTACATGTATATGTCAATACTGAATAAGCCTTTATGAAATCTTTTAGTGATTTCAGTTAAGTCTTTTAGTTCTCTCAGTTAAACTTAAAACTTATCCAGCTAATTATTTCCTCTCAATTTCTCTCTCTCTTCACAAATTCTCAAAATATTGTTCACTATTTTTAGCCTACGTCATCATCATTGGTGAACTAGATGAAAGCTATGCAAAACCCCCTTCAGTTCAAATAAACTCAACAAATTCAACAAGATATATAGTGTCTACATGGCATTAAGCCCTTTCCCATTAGGAAAGATGCTCAGTTCTCAACGTCACATAAAATTGACCTACATAAATAGTAGAATTTAATAAATTATTCCATTTTACAAATTATCCAGTCTGTCTAAAAATTACTATAACTGAGCAGACTGAAAAGAAATTAAATATGTTCCTTGTTCTCTTCTCAGACATACAATTAAATTCTACTTCACTCTTCTTTTATAGCATTAAGCATGTTATATATCCTTTTTTCCCTTCCCTGAGTTAGTAAGATTATTCCAAAATTATTTTCCAAATCTTTAACATTTTTTTATTTTTGTAGCATCTTCACTTTTTACTGTAATAATAGATTGACTAATTAATAGGACACTGGAATTTATTTTTATTAGCTTTTAAAGCTCAAGACAGGTACATCGTGTAATTTTAGGGAATGTATTCAGACCCTATATGTCAAATGAAAGTTGATTGCTCTCGACCATAATATAACCTTGTCTTATGGTTGGTAGAATTGAAATCCATATTAGTTGTGAGAAGGAAATGCATTGCTTGTTACCGGAAAAGAGCAGCACATAGAATTTCAATTTCTGACAATGAAATTTGAGTTTAAAAATTTCAGTAGTACTTTAGGGACACCCTGACATTCTTTGTAGGTCAAAAATGAATGCACAAGAAAGACCGTATTCACTTAAACTACCAAAAGTAATCCTTTCCTTACTGTATACATGTGAAGATTGTTCTTGGGGTGAGTGCTGTAGCCTCTGCTCCCAGAAACTGACCATGTTTGCAACTTTCCCTCAGACTTGAGGTCAGTCTGAGACTCTTGCTAGTAGAGTCTTCCTAGGTAGCAGGACTCTGAGCCCAGGTGTGCTGTTGGCTGCTGCTGTTGTCCAGCGGTTCCTAAGGGGACCATTTGTCGATGGTTCATAAGAATACCTTTGGGTGTTCTTGTGTGGCTTTCACAGAGGGAAGCTTAGTTATGACAACGTGGTTCAGAAACTAGGCAGCAATGGGTGGAATGTGTTCTCTTTATTTGAAAAAAAACCCCCATAAACTCACCTCCACAAAATGTATCCTTGGAGAATTATAATGAAATAAGGTAAGCTTACATAATAAAAAAATCATGTTGAAATAATAGATAAATAGTAAGGCCAGCAACCATATTTATATCTGTATGACTTAATTAGAGATTAATGCTTTTCCCTGACTGATAGCAAAGGCTGTTTAACTTAATATTGTTAGATATTTAAAACTATTCCTTTTCTTTTGGGTTTTCTTATTATTTAGCTTTCTTATTCAAGCCTGTCCATCTTTCCTTTTCCCCTTCCTTCCTTCCTTTCCATTTTCTTCTACCACAAATACTGATTGTAAATTTGCCACGTGAATTAGGCTCTGAATGAAATATGGTTCAAGTCTTTAAATACTTCATAGTTTAATAAGAGTATATACATACGGAAAAGATAATGACAGTTAACGTGATAAATGTGTAAGTGTAGAGTTAAAAAAATACTACTAGGATGATGTTACCTGGGATTCATTGGTGGCTTGAATATGTCTTTTATTTGTTTGATACGGGCTTTTATATGTTGGTCAATTTTAGCAGTAGCAAGAGTCTTTCTTAAATTGAAAAAAGATATTTTCCTAGAAGGAGCAAAATGATTCTATTAAAAAATATGGAAAAGTTCCCCAAATGCCCTTCTGAGTGAGTATCTTGGTAAAGTATATGCATTTTCAAGAATATAAAATATGTAGCTGATAAATTCCATACAATAAAAGTATTATATGTAGAAGTAATAGCTTGCAGAAAACTATAAGACACTGATGAAAGAAATTAAAGATGATACAAATAGATGGAGAGATATACCATGTTCTTGGATTGGAAGAATCAACATTGTGAAAATGACTATACTACCCAAAGCAATCTACAGATTCAATGCAATCCCTATCAAACTACCACTGGCATTTTTCACAGAACTAGAACAAAAAATTTCACAATTTGTATGGAAACACAAAAGACCCTGAATAGCCAAAGCAATCTTGAGAAAGAAAAACAGAGCTGGAAGAATCAGGCTCCCTGACTTCAGACTATACTACCAAGACAGCAATCAAGACAGTATGGTACTGGCACAGAAACAGAAATATAGATCAATGGAACAGGATAGAAAGCCCAGAGATAAACCCACACACATATGGTCACCTTATTTTTGATAAAGGAGGCAAGAATATACAATGGAGAAAAGACAGCCTCTTCAATAAGTGGTGCTGGGAAAACTGGACAGCTACATGTAAAAGAATGAAATTAGAACACTCCATAACACCATACACAAGAATAAACTCAAAATGGATTAAATACCTAAGTGTAAGGCCAGACACTATAAAACCCTTAGAGGAAAACATAGGCAGAACACTCTATGACATAAATCACAGCAAGATCCTTTTTGACCCACCTCCTAGAGAAATGGAAATAAAAACAAAAATAAACAAATGGGACCTAATGAAACTTAAAAGCTTTTGCACAGCAAAGGAAACCATAAACAAGACGAAAAGACAACCCTCAGAATGGGAGAAAATATTTGCAAATGAAGCAACTGACAAAGGGTTAATCTCCAAAATATACAAGCAGCTCATGCAGCTCAATATCAAAAAAACAACCCAATCCAAAAATGGGCCAAAGACCTAAATAGTCATTTCTCCAAAGAAGATATACAGATTGCCAACAAACACATGAAAGAATGCTTAACATCATTAATCATTAGAGAAATGCAAATCAAAACTACAATGAGATATCATCTCACACCAGTCAGAATGGCCATCATCAAAAAACTACAAACCATAAATGCTGGAGAGGGTGTGGAGAAAAGGGAACCCTCTTGCACTGTTGGTGGGAATGTAAATTGATACAGCCACTATGGAGACCAGTATGGAGTGTCCTTAAAAAACTAAAAATAGAACTACCATAGAACTACCATATGACCCAGCAATCCCACTACTGGGCATATACCCTGAGAAAACCATAATTCAAAAAGAGTCATGTACCACAGTGTTCATTGCAGCACTATTTACAGTAGCCAGGACATGGAAGCAACCTAAGTGTCCATCGACAGATGAATGGATAAAGAAGATGTGGCCCATATATACAATGGAATATTACTCAGCCATAAAAAGAAACGAAATTGAGTTATTTGTAGTGAGGTGGATGGACCTAGAGTCTGTCATACAGAGTGCAGTAAGTCAGAAAGGGAAAAACAAATACCGTATGCTAACACATATATATGGAATCTAAAAAAAAAGAAAAAAAATGGTCATGAAGAACCTAGGGGCAGGACGGCAATAAAGATGCAGACCTACTAGAGAATGGACTTGAGGACATGGGGAGGGGGAAGGGTAAGCTGGGGACAAAGTGAGAGAGTGGCATGGACATATATACACTACGAAATGTAAAACTGATAGCTAGTGGGAAGCAGCCGCATAGCAGAGGGATATCAGCTTGGTGCTTTGTGACCACCTAGAGGGGTGGGATAGGGAGGGTGGGAGGGAGGGAGATGCAAGGGGGAAGAGATATGGGGATATATGTATATGTATAGCTGATTCACTTATAAAGCAGAAACTAACACACCATTGTAAAGCGATTATATTCCAATAAAGATGTTAAAAAAAAAAATTAAATAAATAAATAATTAATTTTAAAAAAACAAAAAGGTAATAGCTTGACCTCAAGCTGGGAAGTATCATCATTAGAAAACCTAACCCACCAAAAGTATAATTTACAAAAGAGTAAAATAAAACTTTACATGATGTTTTAAGAAGATTGTAAAAAATATTTGCACTGCATTTCCTCGCCGCCTAAAGAAAAAACCTTTTGAAATTGGTCATAACTTAGGGTAGATATCTCTAGAGAACTTTTTTTTAATCTCTCACATCATCGGCATATTTTTTTTTCACTAATTTATAAGCAACTGACTTCCATCTCTGTGCGCTCGCTTCATAGTGCAAAGTCCTTTGTGAATGGGCCATATTCTCTCACACATACAGGTCCCCACAGCATAATCACATAGATTAACTGAACTGGATCGTTCATTGTTACACTTGGAGACCTCTATAAACTTGAATAAGGAAGTGAGTAGTAATGTGACATTGGCCATAGAAATTGACATTTTCTTTTTTTGTTGTTTGCTTGCTTGTATTTTAAAATTGTTTTCTAGTCCCTGGTTATTTCTCACCTGAAAGCAATATTACTGAAATGTTTTATTAAAATAAACTACTTTCACATATAGTATTAGTGGGAATAGATTCAAGAATGTACCGAACTCATTTTAGCAAGGCAACAAAATGAGAGTTTCTTCCACAGGCCTTCTCTGCTGCCTTAAAGTAAAAATAGTTGAGTAAATAAAAGCATCCACATCAAAGCAGTGCTGCTGTTGCATTTCAGAGAAGGAATTTAGATGAAATTGTGATTTTTTTTGTTTATTGATATCAGTACTTTGTACATTTCTTCCCCCTGTTACGCGGATGGTGGCTTCAATGAAAGCTTTGCTGCAGACAGAACAGAACAAAACACATAAAACCTAACCAACCAAAAGTATATTTTACAAAAGAATAAAACAAAACTTTCCATGATATGACTGTAAAAAATATTTCCACTTCATTTTCTCACCACTTTTTTTTCAAAGCCAGGTGTTAAAGTGTACACATTTCTATACATATTTTTCTGAAAGCATATAACTTTGAATATCTTACTCTATTCTTAAAGATTTCTAAACGTTTGTCAAATTATTGAAAGCCTACCAAGCTAATTCGAACAAAAAGAAATCAGTTTGATATGATAGATGTATCCTCAAAATGTCGTTTCCCTGAGAAATAAGAAAACACTTTCAGGGTTTGAGAGGACAGGAACAGCAAATACATTTTAAGGAGATGAAATATTCTCTCTCTTTGTCTCTCTGTCTCTCTCTCTGTGTCTCTCACTCTCAGAAGCCCCTGAAATCGACTCTGCAGCTGAGCTGATTTCATGTTAGAAAGCTGTCCTAAATACGCACTGACAGAGGGGCTGTGAGAATGAACGCAGAGCTGTCTGCTCTCTCACACATGCCACCACACACACTCTCAGGTTCTGAATTGTTTAAGAACACTGTGCAGGAGTCCTCAAGCTTATTCTTAAAATGCAGTCTAGTTAAGATGAATGTTGACTCCTACGCCTATATGCATGTATATCTTGAAGCTGAAAACAGTTTACCTGATATGTAGGTGATTCATATTAAAAAATTATAGAATCACTGCTAGCATCTTTGTTGGTTAAATAAACATTCTGGTGAATAATATGATTGATCCAGGAAAAAAAAAATGAGTATAAAAAGGGAGCAGATGCTCTTTAACTTGGTATGGTTGGTTTGGAATGTGCTTTCTTAATTTCCTTGCATGGTACAACGAAGCACTGAGAAGAATCTGCAGTGATATAAAGAAGTAGAATCCCTATATGTCTTTATTGAATGTGACACAATATAATCAAAGAATGCACATAATTAAGTGCTTAAGCTCAAAGCATCTTTGAAGCAGGAATTCTGCTGATTTTTTATTTATGTGATTGTTTACAGATTAGTTCTCTATTTGCTCCTAAAGAATATACTTAAACAATCAATGAATAACCTACAGCAGTTTGTTGTAGATTCAATAATGGGGAATGGTGCATTGTACCAGGATAGTCAGATATACCCAAAGGGAGTGTCAGTGGTCAAAATGCTTCCATTGCCAGAAGGTAGTCTGAAAATGGTCTGGAAATTCAATACAGCATTGACCCTACATTGTATACATGATCCACAATCAGTTTCTCAAGTGTACTTGAAGTTTTAAAAAGAACCATTAAAAAAAAGCTGGAACTTAAAAAAACCTATTTTAAGTGAGTTGGGTTTTTGTGAATAGTTGATTTCAAATGTATTGGTTCAAATGAGCTAAATAGCAAAATGTAATCATTTTTACTTTAGGTGAAATGTGTCTAAAATTATTTTATTTAAAAATAATTTAATAAAATATTTTAAAGTTTTGAAAACAACACATACCTTGTGATACCTGTCTGATTTCTATTAATTGTTTTCTTTATTTTATCAGTGGATTAGGAACAAGATAAGTGGCAAGATTTCTAACAAAACAGACTAGTCATTTACCAAATATCATATGGGTGTGTTTACTTTTTCCATCATTGTGAGAATTGCCAGTATATTTTCATTAAAACACTTACCAACTTTCCATCCTCTAATTACTAGGGGTTTTCATTTCTATAGTTATTTCAAATTGCTTTAAGATGACAACTTTTTAATTCTGAGATTGGAATAAGATTAGAAATTAAGATTCCTACTAATAGAAAAAAATTATTTTGGAATATGCTTAATTTGGATATATAAAAATTTCCTGTCATCCTCATACACTTACTGAGTTCCTTTTCAGAGTTTTAATAAATTGAGGATGCACATTAAAATGATATCACATTAGATAAGTCCTAGCAACTATTTTGTAAGTTTTGTGCTTCTTTCTCATTTTTAAAATGATAAAGAAAAGCTACATTTGGATTTTAAGAGCTACAGTATACCTATATGTATAAGAGTAAATATTACATATAGGTATATAATGTCTGTGTATACATGTATGTGTGATAAACATATACTTCAGTATTTCACTTGGGGGATAATTATTGTATAAATGAGACATAAATTCCATGTACTTTAGAAGCTGGTACTAAAATCTTAGTTTGGCATTTATGGTTATTTGGTCAAATGGCATGGACAAATCATAGAATTATCCTGTGATGTTGCTGAGAATAAAATTCTTTGTTAAACTTTAGACAGCATCCTGATTTTTGTCATGCAGATTTCATATGTTAGATTTCAACAATGCTTGATGATGATAATAATTTGAATGTTAGTTTTTTTCCACATTGACAGGTTTACCTTTTTCAACATGTAAGCTACTTCTTTAGGAAGTTGCATTAAATCTTATAGCTTATCAATTGATATGATAAGCTTCATTAAGACCCCTTTACAAAATCTGTGTAAAAAAAAAGTGCTATTTATCTAATTACAGATAGAGAAATAGTGGTATAATACGAGCTGATTATTCCACACACTGAAGGAAGAGTTAATTTTAATGATTTATTGGTTTTTCTATTTGACTTTTTTCTATTTTAAAATAAAAGACTATCCTATAAAATGATTTTGCTGATCTTAATCTGCTTATGAAAGGTGTGAATGTGGTAAAAATATGCCAAGTGCCTGGAGTTGAGCTAGGCACATGGTTAGATATGTAACAAACACTAGTTCTCTTTCCCTGTTCTGCATTCTATATTCATCACCAGAATTCTAATGTTCTGTGCCTTTTTGTGAGAGGAGACTAGGTTTTGTAGTTTGGGCAAACCAACTGGGAAATTATAGTGTCCCCTGGAAATAACACAAGCTATAGTACAAAATTTGCAGGAGGGTTAGGGGCTAAAAGTACCAGAAAAACTTCACTTTTACTTTGAGTCATAATCGTAACTTGATAATAATGATCCTGAAGCTGGTTTTTCTAGTTTAAAATGAAATTATGGGCTCCAGGAGGGCAGGGATGTGAATTTGTCCTGTTTATAGTTGTTCATCCAGCTCCAAGCACACAGTAGGTACTTAGTAAATATTGGTTACGTGAATGAACAAAAAGCTATAGTTTTTCTTTATTTCCGTCTTTATAAAGTCATGTAAATTAATTAAAATTGGTTTACTAATCTTGTGATATTTTAAAAATAATTAGCACATTCTATTTCAACACTGATTTCTCCAGTTACTGTTTTCCATAGGATTGAAGCTAAATCTTCTATGATCATGATTCAGGCTCTTTATAGTAAGGAATCTAATCTGCATTTTGTATTTTCTGCTCACCCTACTGAATGGTATTATACCTAGCACAATATTCCTACCTCAATTACTGGACTTGTAAGCGCTTAATGATCTTAATTTATGCATTATTATTTTTTAAGTAGCTCTTTTTTAAACAAAGACCTTTATCATCAATGTTTGCGGACGGGACTCTTCACGTACCTAGAAATTAGTGCATGCTCTACTTTCACTGATGTAAATATTTACTAAGAGGAGAGAGAAAGAAAATAACCTCTTGCCCTTTTTTTCCTTTTCTGAAACCTAAAAGCATTTTGTTTTCTAGAGCTCTATAAAAGTTCAACGCATAAAAGGTTAGGAGCCTGACTTTTTTTCTGTCGTGTATATCTTTGAAAAATTGGTTTATGAAGAGTCGTACATCATGTAGCCAGACATATGGGAATAGTTAAAGATTAAGGTAAATAGACAAATTGAACTGCTTTAAATCATTTTCCTCGTTTCAGTTTTATGAAAGAGCTTATGAACAAAAGCTGACGTTAAGCAATCACAATGGGCTCTTCTCTATGTTTTAGACAGTGGTAAAGACTTTAGTGTCAAAGAGTGTTGCATCACCAATAGTTACATCAATTTGATTGGTGTCCAGATTTCAAAAATGTTACCTTGTCAAACCATAACCTTTTCCAGGTCTTTCATTTGTCATGGTTTTGTAGATTATATCATTTGTTTTACATTACCTGTATCAGAAAGCATGGATCATGGATTACAAGATTTTTTTTTTATTACATATCAGTTGTTTTTGTTTTTAAATAAAATTAATACTGTAGGCATTTGTGTTCAAAAGGGACTAATCAAATATTTTGGAAGGAAGTTTGATTTCATGCAACAAACATTATAGTAACTCTGCCAAAGGAGACCTTTGGTTCCTTTTTACTTAAAAAAAAAAAAAAGAAAGAAAAAATATATTTTCAGAACCATTAGGTTAACATTTTTAATAAATTGAATAAATATACTGAACTTTTCCAGGGTACCTAATACACTAATATCCTGTGGAGAGAAGATGACTGTTGGACTTTAAGGTAAGTCCCAGGAATCTGCCTAGTGGCATGGTGACAAGCCCCCACTCTTATGGAAAGTGCTATGGCATCTTTAATGTCCACGCAGGAGAGTAGGATTTAAGATTTTGTGGTCTCATTTGAAAGACCCCTACATAGTAAACTGCATGGAACTCAATTTATCTACCTAGAAAGGAAAGAAGGCTTTGTAGCCCCTGTACTGATAAATCTAAGAAATGCTGTGAATATATGCCTTCGTATTCATGCAGCACCAATCCCCTTCTTAAAGAATAATAAAAATAACAAGGTCTATGATCATGAGGTTGATATAGATAAAAATCCATTAACTTTTCCTCATTATCACAGCTCTGGTATCAAAGTGCAGACATTCATGGGGCTAGCTCACCTCCCCTGGTAGCTGTGCAAAGAGACATATGAAGATCTTTTACATACTTCTTTGTTGGTTTGCCTTTTATAGTGTATGTGCTCGATTTAGGAACTGCTGATGGTCAAAATGTAATTTAAGACGACAACAAATATTTGCACAGGTATGTGAGCCCAGCTTATAAGGCATCCAGCTAACAAGGTTTCTCATATTCTAAATAAAGTGAATGATAGGAAAAAGAGTAACTTCTAGAAAATGTTGTCCAAGTTTATTGCAGAGCTTGATGTGATTCTCTGTGAGAAAACCCAGATGTTTATGCCTAGCCTGGAGACTTGATATATCTATTAGGCACTGCATAAATGTTAGGTTTTTTCCATTTGAAATATTCTAATTGCCACTAGAAATATATATAAGAAATAATCTTGTAAAGCTCGCTAAAATACCTCAGGATGTAAATGTATGAACAGTTTCTCAATAGGAAATGTGATGTAAAGGAGAAAAACACCATCATGTATATTTTGATAAAATTCTAGCATTTTTGTGGTGAGGAATCTTTCTGGGATTGGGTACCTCCAGTAATTTTGTCCATAGTCTCTCTTTGTCATATCTCCAAGCACACACAGACACACACAGTTTTGATTCACTTAAAGGATGCAGTTTTTGTGTGTGTGTTTTTTAGGTCAGGTTAGCTAAGTAACTTGTTTATATGATTCAGTTTCTGTCTGCATAAAATATTACTATAAATTCATGATTTCTACTTCCTTCACTACACATTCAGCTCATCAACCCAGAAAGATATATCTGTTATCTAAAATTGAATACACATGTCTTCTCTGTAGCTGTTCTTTCTGACCATAAAATTCTATTTCAAAAAATAACTAAAACTGGTGTTTTGCATATATCCTTTCATCTTTCTAGCAGGCCCATTCTGGTCCAAAGTACTCATGACTATAATGGGATTTATTTGTGAAATGGGAGTTAAAACTAAGAGAAAACAAAAATGATTATTTAATCATTTGATGGGATCGTTATTGCTCACCTTTAAAATTAGCTGTTTTTAAAGACAAGTCAGATTCATCACAATTTTGAATTCAGAGATAAAGTTTTTTTCTTCCTAATGTTAGTAGAAACGATGTTAAATTCCATATTTTATTATACATTATGGCATTGAGCATGAAACAACCTTTCTCTTTAAGGTGTTGTCATTAGTTAAGTTTTTCTCAACTATCCTAGCAATTTAAACAATTAAAACATATCCTGTAATACCCATAAAATTTGACAGTGTACCACTGAAGCAATAGTCTAATAAAGTTAATGCACTATTTTAACTTTAAAAATCTTAGATCATTGTACATTTCTTGGGTATGCTTGATCACAGAATGATATTAAAACATTTTTAAGTGTAAGAGCACATTTGGGTCACTTGCAATGATGAATATACTTTTTAAAGTTTCGTAATATTGGCTATAAAGGAAGTGTCAATGAGCTTGAACTGCATACAAATGGCTTTTCCACCTTCCACAAGGTGCTTCGGGGCAGTGGGCACTAGAGGGTGCTGTTGGAACTGATACTAACCTGAACTTGTGCTTTCAAAATCAATGCTATCAAGATCCAAAAATGTTTCTCATGAGATACTATATCATTATTAGTTTTTAACATTGGGTTCTGTGAATGTCATCAGCACAATTTCCAGAACAAATCACAAGGCAGTAATTAAAGCAAAGAGCTCCATAACTTGACAATTATTTGTTGTTGTTGAGAGGAAATCAAGATTCTCCTCTCCCACCTTTATAATACTCTCCCAGTTTTTCTTCAGGATGTATATATAGGTTGGTGATACATTTTCATAAATGCCAAGAAAAATGGGCTTGTCAGGCTATTAACATTTTCTCTGGACTTTAAACACGCATAGCCACAAAAGATTGTTTCTTAAAAGAAATGTGTCAAGAGGCTGCGGGTCTAACTTTTCTCCTGGTGTTTGAGAAATTGCGGACATTCAAGGAAGCTTGCACATGAGGATAACCGTCCTTATGTCGAAAAATGTTGCTTTATATGAAAATTGAAGAATTATCTACTCCCCCTGCCCCCACCCCTGGTAGTTATTTATAAGGGCATCACTGGTAGTTGCCTTTCTTAGACCTTCCCTGAAGGCATGATCAGACTCAAGCAGGCAGCTATTTCCCTTTAATTTTCCACAGCAAGCCAGTAATGCTTATGATTATTGTGAAGTCAGGAAAAGTTTAGTTTCATCAAGTGACATGTAGTGATACAATTAGTTACTTAAGCACTTCTCATAAAATGTTCCACCATGGAACCTAGTTTGTCAGATGCAGCTAAATATTAGCATCTCATATTAAACACAAGAGTAAAACTGCCTCGTGGAAAGCACAGCTGACAGCTCTCAACATGAGCTGAATGATCATTCTCAATTGTAATCGATTCTGTAAGTACTGAACACAAACCCCCAGGCAATTGAAGAAAATAGGATGATGAAGGACTGCAAACTAATATGTTACACATCTTCATTGATTAGACATTGATTAACCATTATTTTCCTGAATGACAAATAGCTAGTGGTAAAGTAACTGAGGCTTGTGATTTATTTACATCTTAGACAGAGATGACTTCTTTATTCAGCTGATTGTGAGCTAATGCTAAACCAGGAGACAGCGAGAGTTTCACGATCTGAGCTGCTGTTTTCTTCCTTTTTTCCTTCTTTCTTTCCTCCCTCTTCCCTCCCTCCCTCTCTCCCTTCTCTCTCTCTCTTTCTTCTTTCATTCATTCCTTCCTTCTTTTGTATTATCCTCTCTGGCGGTTTTCTTAGATTTCTGGCATGTTTCCATTTGAAACGAATTGAACTAGATTTAAAAATGATCACTGAATTCCAAAATATAGAACATATACCTGTGGTTTAACTACATTTAAAGAGAAGATCATTTTATAGACTTGGTATTTACAAGCATATTGATCAGTGTTTATTGAATTTTTAATTTAATTCTCTCTTTTCTTCAGTGCCTTATTGGCAATTATACATGGTTTTAGAATGAGTAGAATAGGAGTTTGTTGGTTTCTGTTGCTTATTTTTCTTCTGTGAAGCATATTGCTTTAGAACTATGTGATTCATTGTAAGGAGGCAAATATTTTACAGTTTAAATAATTTTTGGTTCACCTAAAACTGAGATATTATAGACAATCTTGGATTTATGTAGCAAAATTCTGTGGCAGTGTAAAAATTTTTAAATCTATTTCAGTAGCTCTTAAACAATACATACAACGGAAAAATTTGCTCTTGAATTTTCAGGCCATCTCTTTTTTATTACATTGAAGTAGAGAGAGCAAGATATTCGTTGAAATGAACTGCATTATTACTAAGTTAAAACCAAATTATAATGAGACTAGCATTTTTTTCTTTTTTTGCTTTCTAGAGCATTCTTGTGCATTTTGAAGATTTGTGGGAAACATTATTTATAAGCAGAAATAATTAAGATGTTCTGGCATTCTTCATCATAATGGTCATGATAAAGACTTTTGATGTTCAAGAAAGCGTAATTTGCTTCTCCATTGGAATTTGATTGTAAATTAGCACTAATTAATGTTCACTTAAGTGTTACAGATGTGTGGTATATCTAGTTAGTTACCAAAGGGGTAACAGTAGAAAATTTGTTCTATGAAAGTATATGAATTTAGAGTAATGATTAGAATGTCACTTTAAAAAAATAAGAGAAATTCATTATGATTTTTAGCGTTATAAGTCAATTTTAGCACTTACGTAACTTAGGGAAAAAGAAATCAGTAAACCACATCACTTCAATTAACATAGAGATGCATTCAGCACCACCCTTATTAGTTATTGAATTATTAGACATGTAATTGTGGAATTTCATTGTCGTTTGCCTTTTAATGTAATTCTAACTCTAGGTTAGTAAATCAAATCTGTTCTTTATGGATATTGCCCTCTTTATCATAATAAATATGTGGATATGCTTTTCCCCAAGCAACTTCTGTTAGCCTCATCTAAGACACGGGGCCTTCATGTACAGGTATATTAACTCAAGGCTTTTAAAGATTTGTTTTACGGTTTCAGAATTTTAATCATGGGGTAGAGAGAAAAATATGTGAACTTTGCATCTGTATCTTTAATGTTAACAATTGGAAGCCTAGTCTGTTTGTTAAAGAAATCCAGCTGTACTTAAAGGGAAACAGCCTTAAGTTTTAAAAGAGGAAAACCATCCAGTTGGGATAACATGTAGTGCTCAAACTTTCACAAAGGAAACTAAGGATAAGCTTGACTCATCAGTTGCCCTTAGTTAAAGTACACCAGTGGACCTATGCTAATTATAAATCAGCTCCTTAGTATTATTTTTGAGGGCTACGTTCCCTTTTAGCTTTTTACGGTGCTCAGAACATAGGGAAGGGAAAGTGTTGATTGGTTAGTGGAGCATGAAGAAAGAACAAATGAAAAACCATCCAACAGCAATATCCCAGAGGGAGCTCAGAACCCTAGAAAGAAGTCTAATAGTGTGTTGTTTCCTTGTCCATCTGTGTGCAGGTGAGAGCATCACTGCAGGGTTCTGTGTGGAGATGTAAAAATCAGAAACCTGGAATTTCATAGAATTAACCACGATGTGATATTTGCACACACAGCAACTCCCTTTTGGAAAAATAAAAAGCACCTCCTTTGGTGTTAGCTGTTTTTTCTTGTGAGTGTGTGTGCCTGCATGTGCCTGCACACACACACACACACAGGCTTATGTGGAGCTGAGTGTGCTTCAGTTTCTTCAAGCATATTTAATATCTTTAAAATTTTAAATGAAAATGTAGCTGTCAATTTTAAACTAATTTGGATGGACAGCAATAAAATGCAAGTCTCACTTCAAATTAGAATTTTCAGTGAGGATTTCTAATGGAAAGTAATTGCTGACAATAGGAAATGACAAATTACTAATTACTTAGTTCAATTAGACTTTTGTGCCTTTGGTCCTAAGTGGCAAGCATACAGCAAATCTTGCACTTTTATAACAATTAATGACACTAAAACTATTTAAACTGCCAACAGATGTGAGTAAGAAGACATGAATTGAAACCTACTTAATTTACATTCTATCCCTATTTTATGTCAAGTAAATGGTGTTTAATTTTTATGCTACAATTAAATATTACTGGTACAGTGCAATTTTCACAGAACTTCGTAGGGCAAAATATCACTGCTCAAAAGCAGGTCAGTGTTAATGCTTCCTTTTCTCTTACCACAGCAGTATTTCTCTTTAAAAAGAGTCTTAGAGTATGAATTTCTATCTATATGGTATTCATGGCTATACATCAGTGTTAATTAAATAACAGCATCCCCACTCTTTGCTTTTCTTCACTTTATTTTTTTTGTCTATTCTGTTCATCTTTAATATCCTGATGATCTATTTAGAATCCATATATTTTTCACTCACCATCTTCCCCCGAAGACTGAGTCAGGTGTGATTTTGTGAAAGGATTTTGTTTAGAAGTTCAATTCCATTAACTGTCTCTGTACTGTTAACTTCTGATTGTAGCTTACAGGGAACTTAATTTGGTACTCCTGGTGCTATCATTTTTGATAATTTTGATTTTGCAAATATAGGACTTTTTTTAATGTTTCCAGTTATAATCAGGAAGATTTTTTCTCTGTAGGTCAGCAGCTCAATAGACCTATTGCAGATGCATTTGGAGAGTTAAAAAAAAAAAAAGGCAAGGGATCCAATTACATTTATAATGATCAATTTCCCTATTAAGACTTTAAATATATTCTTTTTTCAAAGCATGTATATAAAAGTATTTACTTGTGAAATGAAAATAAAAATGCTGATCAGTATTGAGGCAAATTCACCTAACATTTTGTGCCTACAGGGGAAGGGCAGTAATTTCAGGCAACTAAACTAGCCATAAAAATAAATATAACAGGATGTTATAGAAAAACAAAAAATATAACAACACTGGTAAAATTAAAGACTTTAAAATCATTGCATATCTAAGCAAAGAAGTGATTCAATGGTAGAAGCCCAAACTGGCTATTAATTTCCACAATTCTCCTCTGGGAATTTCTTTAGCCCATGAGATTCTCTGTATGTCACTAAGAGCTCAGACATCAGGTACTCGATTGCCTTCCCCAGTGTTCTGGATAAGACTGCAAACATCCTATTCAAATTAAATATATTTTCTTATACTTATCACTTACAGTTTAAGATTGGATGTATTCTGTGTCATATTATTATTGCACGTTCAGTTCATTAATTGGGTGAACAGAAGCTTTTATGATCCAATTCTCCTGTAAATAAGGAGGAAATGTAAATATATCTTGTTTTAGTATATGGATGCAGGGATGAGGCAAATTGGAGGGGCCTGACTTGAGAACAGACAGATGACAACAAGTGCTTTTTCCAAGGCTTTTGCTTGATTTTTGCAGCTTTATTTTTTTTTCTCTGAGATCCCTGCAATTAAGCTATTGTTTGGAGGCAACACTGTAAACTAGATCCAAATAACTAAGGGTAGTTTTTGGACAAACCTCTGTTGTTTCACCACAGCTGTAGTTTTCTTTTCTCATGAGCCCTGTGAACTTTAAGGGCTAGAAATATAACAGAGAGCATAGTAGATAATAGAGGAAAAAGGAAAAGCTTAGGCAGGGGGTAGGAGGCCTGGGCAGGGACAGAGGAAAGAAAGACTTTCACAAATCATAAGAAAAATGGCACTGGCATTGTGCCTAAAAAAAGATAACTTGGAAAAGAGGCAAGAGCAGCGATAGACTTAGCAAGTATATTTAGAGCAAGAATGATAGGAAGAAAGAAGTGGCCTAATTAGAAGAGAGGGAAAGGGAGAGAGAGGGAGAGGGAGCAAGAGTGCAAAGGAAGTGTCAGAAAAAACCAGAAAGTAATGAACCTAGGGAAATTAGCAAAATATATGTGGAGCTTAAGGATGTATCCTCACTCATGCCACAATGCATCACGAGAATAGACTGTTTCAGTTGATTTAAACATCCAAGGAATGCACTGTTTCTTTCCTAGTTTCCATCACCATTATTGAGACACAGACAACATATAAATGTCACTTTGGTAATCTAGATTCCTTTTATGGAGCTACCTGAGGAATTGAAAGGTATGGCACATCTACATGTTATGTTTTATGAATTATATGAAATTGCCACATACTTCTGTATACTTTGTATTGTGTACAGATCATCTTAGACTTAACATGGGGTTACATCCTGATAAACCCGTTGTAAGTAAAAAAGTCATAAGTTGAAAATGGATTTAATACACCTAACCTACTGAACATCATAGCTTAGCCTAGCCTACCTTAAATGTACTCAGAGCACTTACATTAGCCTACAGTTTGGCAAAATCATCTAACACAAAGTGTATTTTATAATAAAGTGTTGAAAATCTCATGTAATTTATTGAATGCTGAACTGAAAATGAAAAACAATGTTTGTATGGGTACCGAATGCTTGTAAGTGTTATCGTTGTTTAGCCTCCTGAGTGGCTGACTGGGAGCTGCTGCCCTGCCCAGCATCACGAGAGAGGATTGTACCCCGTATGGCTAGCCTGGGAAAAGACCACAGTTCACAATTCGAAGTACATTTTCTACTGAATGTGTATCACTTTCCCACCATGGTAAGGTTGAAAAATCATAAATTGAACCAAGCTATGTAGGGGACAATCTGTACATGGTTCACACATATTCTGTGCTCAATGAAAATTTTGAGAAGGTTTTTAAGCTCCCAAACTTTTGAACTCTTAATTATTATTATTTTTTAAACATCTTTATTGAAGTATAATTGCTTTACAATGGTGTGTTAGTTTCTGCTTTATAACAAAGTGAATCAGTTATATATATACATATGTTCCCATATCTCTTCCCTCTTGCATCTCCCTCCCTCCCACCCTCCCTATCCCACCCCGCTAGGTGGTCACAAAGCACCGAGCTGATCTCCCTGTGCTATGCGGCTGCTTCCCACTAGCTATCTATTTTACATTTGGTAGGGAAGTGTGTTGAATTTTTCAGAAGGTTTTGAGAGAATTGTATAGTTTTTCTAAGACCGATATTTTAATGAATAGATATTAATACGTATGTAAGCTTACAGGAAGAAAACTTTCTTAAGTTGCATTTTCCTTATGAAGACCTTACTTAGGTAATTATGCTTTCTATTATGTTGTTAATTGTATTTTAGTTTAGGAATACGAAAGCTGGATTCTGTTCAGTTGTATAATCTTTCTAGACAGGCACTCAGAAGTATGAGAAGATTGTTGTCAGTCATTTCCTTCCTCCTTTCTTCCACCCTGCCTTCCTTCTTTCCCTCCCTCCCTTCTCTCCTTTCCGGATGTACTGGGCCTATTTGCAAGGATAGGATTGGAATGGATTGGATGTTATTCCAAATATGATTTTGTACCTTCATAGGATGGACGGATAAGGGCAAGATTTCCTTGTAATAATCTTTGGAGGTGCTATAGAATGTTTAGTAATTTGTATCATTAAAGCAGCTGTAGCCATTGTAGATGCTGGTCAGCAGTAGATTTGTTCTTGATCGTCTCCTTCAAGTTCAGGATCAAGAAGCCTTTATTTGAACAGTTGGGATAATGTCTTGGCAATTTCTGTAATATGCTCCAACTTGACTTGTCCCACGGATGGCTGATTCCATTTAGGAAACTGGCTGGGCACTTATTGCAACTGGTGAATATCTTATTGAAAAGTTGCCCAATATGAGCCACTTTTTGATGTACATCTATTTATCTCTCAGAGGCTGAGGGTTAACACAGCAAGGATTAAGATACTTACCAATTGGTTAAGTATCTTATCTACCATTTTTGTTTTCTTGGAAACTATAATTTGCCTTCTGTAGAGCTTTTCCTTTTTTTTTTTTTTCGGGTATTATGTAGACTTAAAACAAAGGAAAAACTGAGAGATATCATATATATGTCCTAGACAGTGCACAACTTTTACTGATGAGAATTTATATATGTGTGTTTGTGTGTATAGCTGTCTATTTATCTACCTATTCTTGCAAAATATATTTTCTAGTCCACTTCTACATATCCTTGCAAAATTATTGAGGCTATTTTAAATTTCCTATACTAATTTCCTCAATTGTTTATATACCCTGGAAGATTTTGATTAACTGAATGATAATATACACAGACTTCAGGTTCAAAATCCCAATTTTCACTGTCACCATCGTTACTTCTACTGTGAGATTAACAAAAAATCTTATTTGTGCCATGCAAATATTTTAGTAGGAAAATGTATGGATTTATCATGAGTATAGAAAAAGGAATTTGAAATCATAAGAATTACTTTGAAGGAACATTTTCTCAGTTTCTGCAGGTTCCTGGTCTTCAAAAGTGATCCCTCAGAGAAGACTTACTATGCTTTTAACTTATAGTCATGGCACATTTTTGTGAATTTCTTGCTGATAGTGACTGATACACAGAGAGTAACTTGGCTTATTTTATATTAAAAGAAGACATCGAACTTTTGCATAATAAAGAGCAGAAAAAGACTTAGCCAATAATCTATATGTGCTTTTTTGTAATTTAAATGATTTCAAATTATATCAGATTTCTTTAAAATCAAGAGCAGAAAAGGTCTCCTACCAGGTGGGAATTCATATGTGAAGACAACATTCTGGATATTAAGGTCAAGGTGTGAGAGCCTTGAAAGGTGTGAGAGCCTTGAAAGAAAAAAATGTTCGTGGGTTACTGCAATTCAAATACTAAATACTGTATTCTAAGAATCTATTCTGCTTTTTGGATAAATAGTAAATTAAAAAATTTAATTTCAGTAAATATGAAGTATATTTTCTTTCCTTAACTTAGGAAAACAAAAGCAAAGTGACCATTTCTTTCTTAAATAAATCAAAGGAAATTCTTAAAAATTCTCTCTCCATCAGTAGACTCTGGAAGTTAGATATGTAGGTTTGAAATGTACTGAGTTCTGGGCTAAAATCAGGAGAAAATTCTACTTCTAAATCTGCCATGACTTGCTATGTGATCTTGGACAAGTCATTGAAACCTTTCTGTACTAGAACACTCATTATAGAATGAAGGTAACAATTTCTGCTTTTTCTAGGTTTGGTATTGTTTTTATGATAAAGTAAGAAAATATAGTAACATAGTAAGTTTAACATGGTAAAATATGTTGTATGATAAAATCAGTAGAAGCATAACTTTTATGTTTTTTGTAGTCACTAAGGTGTTTTGAAATAAAGTTGTTACTCTTGAAACAGTAACACAGTAATGATTAAGTACACCTTTTCTAAAAAATAAAATTCAGTATTAAATATATATGCTTCTAGATTCCAAACATCTAATTTAGTACATCAAATTGTACTAAATTAGATAGAACAATATAGTATGCTAAAACCTCAAAGACTGCCACAAATTGCAAAAAAAGAAAAAAATCGGAGAATGATTTTCTCTGATCAGAGAATGATTTTTTTCAGGTCCTGGGGGCTCTTCTAGTCTAACTTCCCATGTGGTTCAAGAATCTCTTTTATAAGAGTCCTTGTGCGTTGACCATCCAGGCTCTGCCCAAATGCACCCAGTAATGGGAGGCTCACCCTCTCCCGTGCCTGTGTTTTTGGCACAATATTTGAGATCTACTTTTCATAATCTGGATAATGAATATCTACTAATGACAATTTTGGCTCACACTAAAGCTTTTGGAAAATTGGATCATTCTAGATTTTAAAAATATGTAGATTCAATTACATTTGCAAATCAGTTGTATAACTTAGACATGAGGGTGTCAAATACAGCAAATCATGGACATGGATCTTAACATCCAGGAGCACATAGCTTATAAGGAGGAAGACTCAAAACAGATAATCACAACATGGTGTAATAGGGGCAGTGATAGAAGTATGAACATACTACAGAGGTAGCACAGAAGAGGATTTAATAGATTTAGAGGAGGTGTCTTATAACAGGTGAGTCTTCATTGAGCAACTAACTGAGATGAATGGTGAGGGAGAGGGAAATGTAAGGTAGAAGAAAAAGCACATACAAAGGCACTGCGGTACAGATAACATAATATATGTGGGAAATTGCAAGAGAGGGGCCAAATTAGGTTCCCCATCCTTTATTTTTTTATTATTATTATTTTTTTAAATTAATTAATTTTATTTTTGGCTGTGTTGGGTCTTCATTTCTGTGCGAGGGCTTTCTCTAGTTGCAGCAAGCGGGGGCCACTCTTCATCGTGGTGCACGGGCCTCTCACTATCGCGGCCTCTCTTGTTGCGGAGCACAGGCTCCAGACGCGCAGGCTCAGTAGTTGTGGCTCACGGGCCTAGTTGCTCCGCGGCATGTGGGATCTTCCCAGACCAGGGCTCGAACCCATGTCCCCTGCATTGGCAGGCAGATTCTCAACCACTGCACCACCAGGGAAGCCCCCTCCTTTATTTTTGTAATTGATTTTCTTAACAGATTTATTGAAGTATATTTGATACACAAAAAATCATACATATTTAATGCTTGCAATTTGATGAGTTTGGAAATATGTATACACCTATGAAAACGTCACCGCAATCAAGGCAATAAATAATATCCATCACCTCCAAAAGTTTCCTCATGTCCCTTTTTTCCTGTTTTTGTTTTTGTGGTAAAAACACTTAACATGAGAGCTACTCTCTTAAATTATTTAAGTGTGTAACAGCATCGTTAGCTGTAGGCACTTTGTACTTCAGTAGATCTCTAGAACTTTTTCCATCTTGTATAACTGAAATTTTATACCTGTTGAACAACAATGGATTCCCCCAGTTCCCCTCCCTTCCCAGCCCCTGGCAACCACCATTCTACTCTCTGCTTCAATGAGTTTGACTGTTTTAGATACCTCATAATGGTGAAATCATGCAGCATTTGTCCATCTGTGACTGGCTTATTTCACTTAGCATGATGTGCTCCAGGTTCATTTATGCTTTTTGCATCTAAATGTAATGCATCTCTTTTTGTTAAATTCTGCCTTGTTGAATGATTTATTAATCCATCTTACAAATAAATATTGAGTATCATGCACGTTCCAGGCACTATTGTTAAGTGCTGAGCAGAGAGGAATGAACAAAACTGGCACATTTCTCTGCCTTTATGAAGCTGACATTCTAATAAACAGGATACCTAAATTATATATATATGTATATACATTTATTTATTTATAGTTAATGAGTAAATGCTAAATAAAAAATGTAAAGGAAATGGGAATGGGAAATCTGAGGGAAGAAAAAAAGGTGTTACAAATTTAGATATGGTGGTCAAGTTAAGTCTCACCAAGAATAGCGAGTCATTTGGTTCTGGGATTGATCATTCCAGGTAGAAGGAATGGGAGAGCTCTGGAGGGGAAAGTGTGCATGGTGTGTCCAAGAAACAAGAGGAAGACAATGTGGCTGAAGTGGAATTAGCAAAGAGGAGATTGGGATGAGATCAGAAAGAAAAGCTGGCTTTATATGTCACTGCAAGAAATTTGAGCTTTTAGTTTGGAAAGCCCCTGGAGGATTTTGAGAGGAGGAATGACATGAGTGACTTTTACATTGTAATACATCATTTTGGCTGCTGAATTGAGAATAGACCAGAGCTGGCCATGGGAAAAGGAAGGATACCAGGTTTGTTTTGTTTTGTTTTGAGGGAGGGGAGGTTGCTCTTGCAGGTATTTGTGGCTTGGATTAGAATGGTAGCAGTGGGAGTGGTGAAAATCAATTCTCGTCTGGATAATTTCGAAGGTAGAATTAGCTGAAGGATTGGATGCAGAATATGAAAGAAAGTCATGGAATACTTTATAACTTTTGGCTGAGCAACTGAAAGAACAGAGTTGTCATTTACCTAAATGGAGAAGAGGAGCAGGTGAGACTAGATGGCATGGCTGTGACTAGTTTAGCTGTAGTCATCTTTCAATTCAGGCGTAGGTTTAAATGTGGAGGGTGTAAATTCAGTCAGGAAAGCCAGGGAGAGGCGAGAGCTAAGAGCCTGTGCAAGAGAATGGTTGTAATGATTGAATCGTGGAATTTAAACTGGCTAAGGAGAGTAGTGAGGGCATTGGGGGTGGAGGGGGGTCAGTGAAAGGTGGTGGGAACAGTGATTGTAGATCTCATTCTCAGAGCAATCAAAAGACTTGAGACTTGTGGTACTGTAGGAAGTGACCTGGAAAGATTATTCTGGTTATGTATTGTATTAGTTATTCCTCCTAGTATGTGTCATCTAAATTCTATTGAATTATTCACATCTTGATTTTTTTTAAGTGCTTTGCTCAGGATAGTAGTATTTACTCCATTCTCTTAATGTCAGTGTGACATTATTAAAAAGACAAATCAACTCAGTTGTGCAAGTTATTTTTACAAAAGTCATCTTGCTTTCTAATGATCATTATATGCTTTTCATTATATTAGCAGTTCTTTTCAAACGTTCACAAAATATCTCTTTTAAAATGTTCCTGATTATTGATATTAGCCTCATACATCTGTTTGTAGAATTTACACCCTCCAGATCAGTGGCTTCCAAATGTTTTTGATAGTACGCCCCTTACAATAAAATATTTCTGTGAATTTGTATCCCAACCTATGTTTGTGTATAAATTATGTTCTTAAAATATAATCAAATACAAATATGATAAATATAAATATATTATAAAACTTGGTCAATTATAGGAACTGGAAAAGAATGAAGTTGAATGCAACATTGTTTATTTTTTATTTTCTTCATTTTCAGCATGAACACTTTTCTCATTTAATTTAATAATTATAGTTAATAATTCTAATATTTTAGTAATAGTGACATTGTTGTATTAGATCTGATGAGATTATCATTGACTTTTAACTCATAAATGTTTGATAGGAAATTTGCCCAAAGGGGAAGAGGAATCTTAGCATTGCTATTTTCTAATTGTTCAGTTGTACTTGTGTTAAGAGAATTGCCTTTGATCCATGGCTCCTTTGCAAGAGTCTTTTTGAATTTCTTGTCATTTTGTGAGGGTGAATTTCATTAAAATTGGACAATATAATCTGTAAATCTGCTTAACCTGTACTCTTAAATTGGAATAGTTTAAATATGAGCAAAGGCCACCTGTCATATTGAACTTCCACTGTTCCATGGGATGTCTCCATAAACCAGTAGAGCACATGTAATGGTCTCATATTTGGGCTCAGTAAGGATGGCCTTGGCAATCTGTATATTAAATATTAGTACAGCTTCATATGTTTCTTATTTCTAGGCTAAAAAATACAGAAAAAAGAAAATAATTCTAATATTTCATTTCCAACCCTAATGAATTGTCTTATTTTCTCCTTACCATAGAGACTACTGTCTTAGTCTGTCAAATGCATGAGAGAATAAACTATTTCTCTTTCACTGTTCGATTTGCCACATCTATCACAGGAATTAATATATATTATGTGCTCAATAAATATTTGGTGGATAAATTAATCCATGAACTACCCCTGATTTAAAACTTAGGAGCCTCCTTTTTTCCAGTATTTTGACACTTCTTTGCATTTTATGATTTCACATACATTTCTCACAGTAGTTATAAAATCACATTTGCTTATCATCATCCTGAAATAGGATATGGTTATATCTCATACTATACAGAACTTATTTGAAAACTTATGGTCAAATCCCATTTTAAAATTGTCTCTTCTTGTGTGTGATGGGTGGCTACCCTTCTGTTGTTTGTTTATTCCCCCATATTATTCTAACATATTTTCCTTTTAATGTTTTTAAAGCAAAGTATATATAGCATACATGTGAAGTAATCTAACCTAACATGTGACAAAAATCAAGTTCCATAGCTTTAAATCCTTGTCAGTTTGCCCGTAATGACTTCCAGGAACAAGGTTAGTTATCTTTTTCTTTACTGATTCCCCCAATCCCAGTGCCAACTCTGAGAAACTCTAGAGCTATCTGAAAAATGGGCACACATGAGCTGACATCCTTCTTGTGGGCACTACTTTTCCATCATAGGAAAAAATTTAACTAACAAAAAGAGCATATGGTAAACACTTGTTCAGGGAATAGTATATGGAAGCTGAAATTCCTCATACCCCTAAAACTTCACTCTTTATTGATAGTATGTGTCCCTCACTTCATTCATTTTTGCTAAAGAGGTAAGGATTCTCTTGGTATAACTCCCTTACTTGCTTCACTGTGGTTGTCACCTCTACTCCTTTGATACCTACAGACATCTTTGAGGTCCTTTTAAAAAAATTATTGAGATAACATTGGTTTATAACAGTATGTAAGTTTTATGTATACATTATAACATTATAAGAACATTATACTTCTACTTCTGTACACACTACAGTATGCTCACCATGGGGTCAACTGTATGGAGATGAATGCAAAATAATATTTGGAGTCCTTTTGTAATTGAATGTGTTTGTTGTCTTAGATAACGTGAAATCTTTCTGTCAGTTATTAAAATCTTAAATAGAGAAGAAAGTAAATAAAACTGAGGATGTTTTTAGGTGGTTCCAGCTTTTTGTTTGTCGACATGCTGTTGTGTTTTTCTTTTTCTTCTGTTAAGAAAGTGGCTTCTTACTCATTATTCCTTCACAATCACTGTATAACCCCTTTCAGAAGTATTTTCTCTGTCACATAGTGTCCCCATGTCCCCCACTGATGACAACAAGAGGCTTGTCTGTCAGCATATACAGGACAAATGTAGCTAGTATTTTTCCCTTAACACTTTTGTTATGTTTGAGAAAAAAAAAATTTCCCATTACTTTGGGAACTAGTTTAATCTGACAAAAATACAACTTAGATTTCAGAGGGAGTCTATATTTCAACACGTCACATTATCTGACATTTCTTCTCTTCGTGTAACAGTTAAGTGATGAGGGAGAACTTGGAGTCCAGCTTTTTGAACAGATTCATTTGAGATTTCATTTGAGAGTTCATGTTCACATGTGGTCAAACCTCTGGAAGTCTGGTTAGTTTAAAATGTACTTAAACTAATTCTCTACTGCCAAGCAAACATACTGTTTAAAAGATTGTGACATATATTCTCTGTGAAGATGCAAGATAATTTTTTGGAAGAATGAGAATGATTTTTTTAAATGTGTTTTCATTTTAATTTATCGAGGTATCAGGATTGCCAAGGCCAAATCCAAAAAGAATTAGTAATACTAACAGAAAAATGGTCTGGGCTATTCTAAAAATAAAATTTAATGTTTTGTTTCTGATTATAAAAGTAATGCATGTTGACTGTATTTGGGAAATATAGAAAAAAAGAGGAAAATCACCACCTATCGCTGGGTAGACCTGACAGAATTGTTCTATGTTCTTGAAAAGTTCATATAACATGAGAAAGTTGAGTTTGATTTTTGACACATTTTCTGATTTCTTTAGGGGTTATTGGTTTATTCAGGTTTACTAGTTCTTGGATAGATTTTTAGTAAGTTTTTATCTTCTTAGATAAAAGTTTTTATCTTCTTAGATCCTTTTAAGTTAAAATTTCATATTTTTATTTATTGCTGTAACTGTAATTAATTTATTTTCTGATTTATATTTGGATATTTTTCTTACATTTCCCTATTCCTTTGTGTGTGCAAGAACTTCAATGTCAGGTTTTTTTTTTTTTAAGTAGTTTAGTTTCTGCTTTATTACTTTCATTTGTTTATTATTAACATAAACCTCCCACCCCGAGCTATTGAATTAAATGCTAGTTCATTGAGTTTTAGTCTTCCTTATTAAATAATGAGAACATTTTAGGGTTACTAATTACCTCTAACCACAGATTTGACTGCATCCTTTAAGTTTTGTCCTGTAGCTTTTCTCATGTTGTTATTTTGTGTATAGTCTGTAACAGCAGCTGTAACAGCAGCTGTGTTTTCTTCTGTTATGTGGACCAGATTTCCTTAGGAGCCTGGTTGCTAGTGTCTTAGAAGCTACCATACTGCTGAGTGAAGTAGTTAGAACTACAGCACAATCTCCTTATAAGGAGGGCCCATCTCCTTCTAAGACAGGGCTTCCCACGATTGCTCACATTATGGCAAACAGACAATAATAGTATGTGTACAGCCCAGTGGGGTAAACAGTTAAGGCTGCTTCCCGGTGAAATGCCTAGTTTAGGAGCTTTGGGGTGCAGAGCCTGCTCAAACACCCTCAGAGCTAAGAGACCAGCATCCTGGTACCTATTCTTGGCACACCAGTTGGGAATTTCTACTTTGAGAGACTTTCAAGACCACTTTCATCAGTGTCAGAGGTCCAAGTCTCCACATGTAACTGTTATCAACTAAGTTCTTTAAAAATTTATTAAGATTTACTATACATACAGTAAAAAATCTCTAGTGTACAGTTTTATGAAATTTGACAAACACCTGCAGTCATGTGGCTACCACTACAATCAAGAATAGAACAATTCTATTACTCCAAGCATTTCCCTTGGGCCCTATTTCATCTATTCCTCTTTCACCCCCAGAGCCTAAGCAACAACTGGTCTGTTTCATACCCTATAGTTTTGCCTTCTTAGAATACTACATACTTGGAATCAGACATTATGCATTCTTTTGAATCTGGTTTCTTTCATTTAGTATAATGCAGTTGAGATTCATCCATGTTTCTGTGTGTATCAGTAGTTTGTTTCTTTTTTTTAAAAAAAATTAATTTATTAATTATTTATTTTTGGCTGCATTGGGTCTTTGTTTCTTCGCCCCTTGGAGGGAGGGGGGGCTTGGGGGGCTACTTTACACTGCGGTTGCACGGGCTTCTCATTGTGGTGGCTTCTCTTGTTGTGGAGCATGGGCTCTAGGTACGCGAGCTTCAGTAGTTGTGGCTCCCGGGCTCTAGAGCGCAGGCTCAGTAGTTGTGGCGCACGGGCTTAGTTGCTCTGCCGCATGTGGGATTTTCCCGGACCACGGCTTGAACCCGTGTCCCCCGCACTGGCAGGCGGACTCCCAACCACTGCGCCACCAGGGAAGACCCAGTAGTTTGTTTCTTTCTCTTTTTGGTTGAGTAGTATTCCATTGTATGGATGTCTCTTTCAGTGACCAGCTGAAGGACATTCGAGTTGTTCCCAAGTTTTAGTAATCAGGAATAAAGCTGCTGTAATGATTTGAATACAGTTTTTTTTTTTTTTTTTGAGTGAACATAGGTTCATTTCTCTTGGATAAATACAGAGAAGATAGTGCTGCTACTCAATGAACAATGATTTATGTACAGCTATGAATATTGTATAAATATAAATGTATTATTAAATGGACTTTCACTATAGCACAGAAACTTGTGATGTTCTAGAAGCTAACTTTCCAATTCTTTAAGCCTGCTAACTTCTCAAGACTAAATTTCAGGTTAAAACCTTACTTCTTCACTGAAAAAGTAGAAACTAACAGATGCAAAATATATCATATTTCCACCACAATCTAAAACCCTTCTTATCTCTGTGTCTGTTTCCTCCCTAATAAAAAGGAAACAGTTCCCTTTCTTCACAAAACAGTTTATTATGAGGCTGTTTTAATTTCTCTAATACGTATTTACAACCCCCTCTACTTAAATTTGGTTTCCACTCTCACTACCCAATCAAAACTACTTTCAGCAAAGCCACCAATGTCCTTCATGTCGCTAAATTCAATGAATTTTTGTTCTGTTTTCATCTCTAATCTCTTGTGTATTTGTCATTGATTCCTTTTGTTCTATTTTAAAGCTTTTGTTTCTAAAGCTGGAATACTTAATAGAGTCAAATTTAATTATTTTGAGACATTTGGAGCAGTCCTAGAGTATAATGCAGTGTTTTTCTTTTTCAGTTTCAACTTGACTCTATTATTATATTCTCCCACAAACTTAAATTTAAAACTTTCAGACCCACAGAAAACTTTTAAGAATAATGAAAAGAACACCCATATATCCTTCACTTTGATTCTTCTACTGTTAACATTTTGCCAAATTTGATCTGTCTCTCTCAGTCTGTTTCTCTCTATAGAGATCAATATCAATCTATACTTCTGTACACACTTAGGTGAAACATTTTTCTGTATTACAGCTTATAATTTAAATAATTTAATCCTGTATATTTAGGCCTATGATTTATTTCATGTTAATTTTTGTGTGAAGTGTGAAGTAGGGGTTGAGGTGGTGTTTTTTCTCACTAAGGTTTTGGTTTTTTAAAAAATAGAGTTTATTTTTAAAGAGCTGTTATAGGTTCATAGCAAAATTGAGAAGAAGGTACAAAGATTTCCCATATACACCCTGTTCCTATGCATGCATAGCCTCCCATATTATGAATATCCCTCACCAGAGTTCTACATTTGTTGTAATTGAGAATCTACACAGCTACATGACTGTCCCAAAGGCTGTAGTTGACATTGGGGTTTACTCTTGGTGTTGTATATTTTATGGATTTGGACAAATGCATAATGACATGTATCCACCATTATAGTATCATACAGAGTATTTTCACTACCCTAAAAATCCTCTGTGCTCTGCCTTTTCATCCCTCCTTCCCCTTTAAACCCTGGTACCCGCTGATCTTTTTACTGTATCTATAGTTTTGCCTTTTCCAAAATGTCATGTTTAGAATCATAGAGTATGTGGCCTTTTCTGACTGGCTGCTTTTTTCTTGTAATATGCATTTAAGTTTCCTGCATGTTTTCCATAGCTTGATAACTCGTTTCTTTTTAGTGCTGAATGAAATTCCATTTTCCTGATGTACCAGAATTTATTTATTCATTTTCCTACTGAAGGAGACCTTAGTTCCTTCTAAGTTTTGGCAATTATGAATAAAGCTGCTATATACATCTGTGTGCAGGTTTTTGTGTTAACATAAGTTTTCTCCTCCTTTGGGTAAATACTAAGGAATGTGACTGCTGGATCATATGGTGAGAATATGTTTAGTTTCATAATAAACTACCCAGTTATCTTCCAAAGTGGCTGTACCATTTTGTGTTCCTATCAGCAATGTATGAGAGTTCCTGTTATTCCACATCCTCACCAGCATTTGGTGTTGTCAGTGTTCTGGATTTCAACCACTCTAATAGGTAGGTAATGGTATCTCATTGTTCTTTTAATTTGCATTTCCCTGATGACCTACGATGTGGAGCATCTTTTCACATTCTTATTTGCCATCTGTGTGTATATCTTCTTTGGTGAGGTATCTGTTAAGGTCTTTGGCCCATTTTCAAATGGAGTTATTTTTTTAGTGTTAAGTTTTAAGAGTTCTTTATATATTTAGGATAACAGTCTTTTATCTGATGTGTCTTTTGCAAATATTTTCTCTGAGTCTGTGGCTCAGAGACACACAGTATTTTTATTCTCTTGACGTCTTTTGCACAGCAGAAATTTTTAATTTTAATGAAATCCAGTTTATCAAGTTTTTCTTTCGTGGGTAGTGCCTTTGGTGTCCTATCTAAAAAGTGATCACTAAACCAAAAGTTATCTAGATTTTTTTCCCCCTATCTTTTCTTCTAGGAGTTTTATAATTTTATGTTTCACATTTAGGTCTGTGATCCATTTTTAATTAATTTTTGTGAAGCGTGTAAAGTTTGTGTGTGTGTCTCTCTCTCTCTCTCTCTCTCTATATATATATATATATTTTTTTTTTTGCATGTGGATGTCATGTTATTCCAGCACCATTTGTTGAAAAGATTGTCTTTTCTTCATTGTGTTGCCTTTTCCCCTTTGCCAAATATCAGTTGACTACATTTATGTGAATCTATTGATATTTCTGGGCTGTCTATTCTGTACCATTGATCTATTTGTTTATTCTTTCACCAGTATCACACTGTCTTGATTACTGTAGCCCTGTAGTAAGTCTTGAAGTCAGGTAGTGTCAGTCCTCCAATTTTGTTCTTCTTTTTTTAATATCATGTTGGCTATTCTGAGTCTTTTGCCTTTCCATATGAACTTTAAAATCAGTTTGTTGATATCCAAAAAATAACTTCCTGTGTTTTTGACTGGAATTGTGTTGAATTTATAGATCAATTTGGAACTCACATCTTGACAATATTGAGTCTTCCTATCCATAAATACCTCTCCTTTTATTTGGTTATTCTGGGATTTCATTCATCAGAATTTTGTGTTTTTCCTTACATAGATCTTGTACATATTTTGTTAGATACACATAAGTATTTCTTTCTTCCTTTTTCTGCTGCTAATAAAAATGAATTGTGATTTTAATTTCAAATTCCACTTTTTCATTGCTGTCATATGGGAGAGTGACTGACTTTTGTATATTAATATTGTATTCTGCACCCTGGCTATAATCACTTATTAGTTCCAGGATTTTTTTTGTCTATTCTTTTGAATTTGCTACATAGGAGATCATGTCCTCTATGAACAAAGTTTCCTTCCAAATCTATATACCTTTTATTTCCCTTCCTTGTCTTATTGCATTAGCTGGAACTTCTAGTATATTGTTGAAAAGGAGTGGTAAGAGGAGACATTCTTGCCTTGATCCTGATCTTAGTGGGAAACCTTTGAGTTTCTCATCATTAAGTATAATGTTAGCTGTAGGGTTTTTGTAGATATTCTTTTTCAGGTTGAGAAAGTTCCCCTCTATTCCTACTTTCCTGAGAGTTTTTATCATGAATGGGTGTTGGATTTTGTCAAATGCTTTTTCTGCATGTACTGATATGATCACGTGATTTTTCTTCTTTAGCCTATTAATGTGATGTATTACACCAATTGATTTTTGAATGCTGAACTAGCCTTGCATATCTGGAATAAATCCCACTTGGTTGTAGTGTGTAATCTTTTTATACATTGTTGGATTCAATTTGCTAATACCTTGTTGAGGATTTTTGCATCAGTACTCATTACAGGTATAGTTTTATTTTCTTGGTAATGTCTTTGTCTAGTTTAGGTATCAGGGTAATGCTGGTCTCATAGAGTTAGTTATGAAGTATTTCCTCTGCTTCTATCTGCTGAAAGAAACTGTAAAGATTTGGTGTAACTTCTTCCTTAAACGTTTGGTAGAATTCACCAGTGAGCCCACAGGCCCAATGCTTTCTCTTTTAATAGGTTATTAATTATTTACTCAATTTATTTTATAGCTGTAGGCCTATTCAGATTATGTTTTTCTTCTTGTGTGAATTTTGGCAGATAGTGTCTCAAAGAATTGGTCCACTTCATCTAGGTTATCAAATTTGTTGGCGTTGAGATGTTCATAGTATTTGTTTATTATCCTTTCAATGTCCATAACATCTGCAGTGATGTACCCTCTTTCGTTTGTGATGTTAATAATTTGTGTCCTTTCTTTTTTTTCTTAGCTTAGCTAGATGCTTATTGAGTTCATTAATCTTTTCAAAGAACCAGCCTTTTGTTTTCATTGATTTTCTCTTTTGATTTCCTATTTTCATTTTATTGATTTCTGCTCTAATTTTTATTATATCTTTTCTTCTGCTTACTCAGGATTTACTTTGTTCTTTTTTTTCTAGTTTCCTGAAGTGGAAGCTTAGATTATTAATTTTAGTTTTTCTTATTTTGTAATGTATGCATTCAGTGATATAAGTTTCACTCTAAGCACTGTTTTCATTGTATCACACTAATTTTGATTAATTGTGCTTTCATTTTCATTGAGCTGAAAATATTTTCAAATTTCTCCTGATTTATTCTTTGACTCATGTGTTCTAAGTTCATTTTTGTGCATGTCGATATCCAATTTTTCCATCACTATTTGTTGAAAGACTATTTTTTTCTCACTGAATTTCCTTATCACCATTCTTGAAAATCAATTGGCCATGTTAGAATATATTTGTGAACTCTCTTTTTTGTTTCATTGTTCTGTGTGTCTATCTTAATGTCTTGATTAATATACCTTTATAGTCTACATTATCTTCAACTTGAGTATTGTAAGTTTTCCAAACTTGCATTTTTTGAAATAAACTTCATTTTAAAGCAGTTTTAAATTTATACAATTTTTGAGAAGGTAGTACAGGGAGTTCCTGTATATTCCACACTCAGTTTCTTCTATTATTAACATCTGAAAATAGTACTGTATTTTGTCACAATTAATGAAATAATATTGATACGTAATGTTTATACTTTATTCAGATTTCCTCAGTTTTAATATCTTTTTTCTGTTGTTTTTATAGGCTCTCACCCAGGATACCATATTGCATTTAGTAGTCATGTATCCTTAGGCTCTTCTTGGCTATGACAGTTTCTCAGTGTTTTCTTTTTTTGATGACCTTGACAGTTTTGAGGATTACTAGTTAGGTGTTTTTTAGGATATGCTTCTTGACAATTATCTGATGTTTTTTTCATGATTATATTGGGCTAATGTGTTTTTATTAAAAACTTTTTATTTTTGTATTGGAGTATAGTTGATTAACAATGTTGTGTTAGTTTCAGGTGTACAACAAAGTGATTCAGTTATACATACACATATATCTATTCTTTTTCAAATTCTTTTCCCTATTAGGTTATTACAGAATATTGAGTAGAGTTTCCTGTGCTATACAGTAGGTCCTTGTTGGTCATCCATTTTAAATATAGCAGTGTGTACGTGTCGATCCCAAACTCCCTAACTATCCCTCCCCTCCCTTCCCCCTGGTAACCATAAGTTCATTCTCTAAGTCTGTGAGTGTGTTTCCTTTTGTACACAAGTTCATTAGTATCTTTTTTTTTTTGATTCCACATACAAGTAATATCATACGGTATTTCTTTCTCTTATCTGACTTACTTCACTCAGTATGACAATCTCTAGGTCCATCCATGTTGCTGCAAATGGCATTATTTCATTCTTTCTAATGGCTGAGTAATATTCCATTGTATATACGTACCACATCTTCTTTATCCAT